>NW_022631003.1:893187-1015905 GCF_010015895.1 Lontra canadensis
CTTCTTCTTCTTCTTCTTCTTCTTCTTCTTCTTCTTCTTCTTCTTCTCCTTCTCCTTCTCCTTCTCCTTCTCCTTCTCCTTCTCCTTCTCCTTCTTCTCCTTCTTCTTCTCCTTCTTCTTCTCCTTCTTCTCCTTCTTCTCCTTCTTCTCCTTCTTCTCCTTCTTCTTCTCCTTCTTCTTCTTCTTCTTAATAAAAATCTATCACACTTAAAACTTTGTTTTGGTATGATATAGGCATTCAAATAACTTGTATAATTGTAAGTATTTTTAATATATACACTCTAACATTAAATGTGAAAATCCACTTTAATAAATACTCTATGCATATTTAATAAATGTCATTCATGTATTATTTTCTTAGAAGAAAGTTATGTGATTATTTCTTTGTGTTAAGATTCAAGTTAAAGCCCTATAAATCCTGTTTAGTGTTCAAAATCCCATCCTGAATGGCACTGATGTGTTTGAATATGGAGCTGGAAATGATGAAGAAAAGTGAAATCAAAGACTACTGAATCTATTAACGGCGGCCAATACGGACTACTTACTATGTGTCGGGCATGGTGTAAAAACTCTACATGCATTTCTCATGGAGTCTTTAAAACATGTCTTTATTATTCTTATTTTACTTGCCCCAAGACTCTATAAAGTTTTGAAATGTTCTTTTGTCATAGGGGTTTGTGGTCACTGTCATAGGGATCCTAATCCAGAGATGAACAGGGAGGTTGTTTGTGACAAGAGGACAAGAAGGAGATATGTTCATGCACTAGATTATTAGGTGCATGTTACTTTCTCTAGCATTTACCTTTGGTTTCCCATTTAGTCCAGTCTCTCACAGACCTAGATGACTCCCGAAAGATGCTGCTCATCAAGCTGAGCAGGGTTATTACATTATATCCTTACTGTTAGAGAGCAACCTTGTGAGAATCCTAATAGAGTCCTTGAAGGATGTCGGAGGTATGTATGTAGAGGGTTTTGAGGTCTGGGCCCCGGTCATTTAATCCTAGTCTTTCAAGGCAAGGATCTGTTTGGGATTGGGAAAAGTTCATGAGATAAAGGAGTTTAGGAGTAATGGTCACAGAGAGGTAAGGATCTTGAAGTGATTTTTTAAAAAAGATTTTATTTATTTATTTGAGGGAGAGTGAGCAAGAGAGAGAACCCAAGTGGGAAGTGGAGAAACAGAGGGATAGGGAGAAGCAGACTCCTGTCTCAGCCAAGAGCCTGATGTAGGGCTCGATCCCAAGACTCTGGGATCATGACCTGAGCCAAAGGCAGATGCTTAACCCACTGAGCCACCCAAGTACCTTTATTTATTTATTTTGAAGTGACTCGTGTTGGTTTTTTTTTAAAGATTTTATTTATTTGACAGAGAGAAAGATCACGAGTAGCAGAGAGAGGCAGAGAGAGGAAGGGAAGCAGGCTCCCCGCCTGGCAGAGAGCCCGATGTGGGGCTTGATCCCAGGACCCTGGGATCATGACCCAAGCTGAAGGCAGAGACTTTAACCCACTGAGCCACCCAGGTGCCCCTGAAGTGACTCTCGATGAATAAACAACGGTCATCTACAAGCTCCTTACCCAGATGAGCAATCTATTGTCCTGAGAAAGGGACTGGTTGAATAGTTTATTTTTCCAAATGAGTGTTCTGGAAGTAAGTTGAAGAGTAGCAGAATGCACCACTCCATAATATGCCTCTTTGGCATAAGAATTATTGGGGACTGATTATTTTTAAAAAGCTGAAGACACAGCAGAAGCTCTGGAAACAGAGTAGAAGTTACCCTTCTGTAAGAAAAATATACATTTACAAAGGAAATTTATTTGGAGGAGCGAAGTTGTACCGGGGAGAGAGCTATTACCAAAGATAACCTTTTTACTAAGAAACTTCTCTGCATGGTTAGGACAACTTTTGTTTACTAAACATATGCTCTTCATACCCTCCTGTGCACGAATTGGCTTCCCTCTTTTGAAGCCCTAGAATCCTATCCCTTTCCTTAGCTCAGGATGGTATACAAACTTCAGTTACCTGGCTGCTTTTTGAATCTCGTATTTTTGTGCTGCTCCCATAATGTATGTAGGTAGTTGTTCTGTTTTCTTTTGCTCCTGTTACTCTGTCTCCTGTTGCAGAGTTCTCAGCCAAGAACTCAGAAGGTGGAGGAAAAATTCAATTTTCCTCTGCTTTAAAGAAATGAAGTAATTTACTGGTCTATGGCCTTATCTTCCCCGGGGAAAAAACAACAAAAAAACAGTAAAGTCATACTGATATAGGCAACCTTAGGTCTGTAGACATAACTTTCTAGGTCTAAGGTGGAGCTACTCTGGCCTGGGGTGCTATGTCAACAAAACAAAATTCAGGTAACTTTTGTGTCCCTGCAAACACTCTGTTTAACCAGAAACACAATATACCCAGCCAGCCAATACCCACATCCAAGCCAAATCTCCTCTACACTTATTTCCTTGTTCTTTATTTTTTCTTTTCCTTGTTTCTCATTCTTTCCTCTATAAAAGCTCGCCACTCTCTCCCCTCACTTGCTGTTCTCCGGAGACTGTCCACTTCATGAAGTGTTAAATGAAGTTTGTTTGTATCACCTAAATTATCTTCTTTAATCATTTTTTCATAGTTCTTAGTCTTGGTAGTAAAGTTATGTGATGACACATAGTCTTATTTTTCAGGGATATATAAAGATACTTGGAAAGAAAGACTGGAGCTATTGAATAAGCTAGGACTTTGAAGTCACCGAGTCCTAGGTATAGTCCTTGGAAAATTATTAGATTTCCTCATTTTTGAGAATTGAGACCAACCATGTCAACATGACTTAACCATTTATTTCTGGTATTTTTTGTTCAGGAAGATAAGAATGTAAATTAATATATAATTTTACTTACTGTTTTTGGAAATTCTTGCAAACTGTTTTCTCTGGGCAAAGAGTGTGTTCATTCTGGCAGACAGTTCTTCTGTCAGAACAACAGGTAACTTATCTGGACAAACAACTCACTTATCAGAAAACTTTACTGTCAAGACTCTTTTAAAAATTACAACTTGCTGTATCTTTCAACTTTTAATCATGATGTCACAAACTGTTCAATCCTCAATAAGTTTCCAGCCATGAAAGACTGGATAAACCACTTACTCTCAGACTCCAAATCTTTTAAATTTCTTTCCCAACCCCTCCTCCAACCTTTTAAGATAGTACTAAGACTATGTTAAAGTGGTGTTCTCCCTTGCTGTAGTAAGTCTACTAAACTTGGGTTTTTCAATTAACAGCGTTTTTTTCTTGAAAGTCAATAACTGTCATCTTAAGATAACAAGTATTGGTGAGGATGTGGAGAAAAGGGAGCCCTCATACACTGTTGATGGGAATATAAATTAGTAAAGCTGCTATAGAAAACAGTATGGAATTTCTTTAAAAAAATTAAAAATAGAACTGCTATCCAATCCAACAATTCTATTTCTGGGTATTTATCTGAAGAAAACAAAAATATCGAACCTACTCTTATCAATTTTTACTCCATATTCATGACAGCATTATTTACAATAGCCAAAATATGAAAGCAACTGGTGTCTATCAATACATGAATGGATAAAGAGGAATTGGTACATATCTACAATGGAATATTACTCAACCAGAAGAAAGAGTGAAATCCTGCCGTTTGCAACAACATGAGTGGACCCAGACGGTATTATGCTAAGTGAAATAAATCAGACAAAGACAAATATCACATGATTTTGTATGTGGACTCTAAAAAAGCAACAAATTAAAAAACAAAACAGGTACCTGCATGGCTTAGTCATGAAGCGTCTGCCTTCGGCTCAGGTCATAATCCCAGGGTCCTGGAATCGAGCCCAGTATCGAGCTCTGTGCTCTGCAGGAAGCCTGATTTTCCCTCTCCCACTCCCCCTGTTTGTGTTCCGTCTTTCACCGTGTCTCTGTCAAATGAATAAATAGAATCTTTAAAAAAATAAATAAATAAAATAAAAAACAAAACAGAAAAGACTCAGAGATACAGAAAACCAGCTGTTGGTTACCAGATATCCCTATCTGGTGGTTGGAGGGCAGGCAAAATAGGTGAAGAGAATCAAGAAGTACAGACTCCCAGTTGTAAAATTAATAAGTCATGGGGACATAATATTTAGCATAGGGAATGTTGTCAATAATATTATAATAACTTTGTATGGTGACATGGTAACTAGACTTATTGTGGGTATTATTTTGTAATATATAAAAATATTGAATCACTATGATGCACACTTAAAACTAAGAATATTTTATATTAGTTATACTTCAATAAAAAATAGTAATTGTCATCTTAAAAAAGAGAATGATAGGGGCGCCTGGGTGGCTCAGTGGGTTGAGCCGCTGCCTTCGGCTCAGGTCATGATCTCGGAGTCCTGGGATCGAGCCCCGCGTCGGGCTCTCTGCTCAGCGGGGAGCCTGCTTCCTCCTCTCTCTCTGCCTGCCTCTCTGCCTGCTTGTGATCTCTCTATCAAATAAATAAATAAAATCTTTAAAAAAAAAAAAAGAGAGAATGATAATAAATATCTTCCAGTTTGGTTATAAAGATTAGAATATGTATTTATAAAAATACTGAGCATAGGAGCATAGTATCTGGCTTATTAAAGGGACTCTTTAAATGGTAGTCATTATTACTATTATAGGTAAATTTCAGAAAGATTATATTCTGCTCAGCAGCCTAATACCAGCGAAGATATGTTTTCCCAAATAGAAAGGTTATATTTCTGAAAAATCCCTTTGGCAGAATTAAAGGATTTAAGAATATAAAATGTTAATAAAAAAAGGGTAGGGTCTTGGGAGATTACACGTGAACATACGAAGGTCCTTAAAATGCTTTTTTACATTTGCCAAAATATAATAACAATGATAGCATATATAGTATGTGCACTACATTAAGAGAATGACACTTGTATTTGCACATTCTAAATACAATTAATTTCCAATTACCATTCCCAGCTGCCTCAAAGAAAAACCAGATTGTTTTTCTCAGTTTCAAGAAGGCATCATTCCATTTACTTGGTTGAATATAATGTGCTACTCAGAGTCAGCCAGACTCAAGGGTAAGGACACAGTCCTTCCACACTACGAAGCCAGCTCAAGACTTCAGACACCAACTGCAAGTCTGGGGTTTTCCAAAACGACCATCAGTTTTGATAAGTCACTAGAATGGCACAGAATTCAGGAAAAGGCTATACATAATGATTATAGTTTTACTATAGCTAAAGGATACAAATCAAAACCAGCCCAAGGAAGAGATTCAAAGAGCAGAATCTGGGATTGGGAGGCCTCCACATGTGAAGCTTCTGTGCCTCAAGGACGCATTACTCTTCTGGTACTGAGACGTGGCAATATGTGCACAAGTTCCTGCCAATCAATGCAGCTCACTTGAGCTTCAGTTTCCAGAGGTCTTATTGGAATTTCATTATGTAGGTGTTGTCATTGACTGAATCACTGTCCATGTAGCTGAACTTGATGTCCACCTCCCACCCACCAAGGTCAGGTTGGTAATACATGGTATAAAACCTCTATCTTTTTTAATCACTTAAGTTGGTCTTTTTGATGTGACCAGTCCCCATCCTGAGTCATCTTGTGACCCTGAATTATCTGGGGGCCACCATAAGTCACGTCATTACCATAAAATATCAGCTGTGGTCTGAGGGAGCCACCATGAAGAGCAAAGAGGCTGCTGTCAGTTGGGAAATTCCAAGGGTTTAGAGGTTACATCCCAGGAACAGGGACAGAAGTCAAACTTTTCTTTAGGTAAAGTCAATTCTTCACTATTTAAATGCATAATACTAATATTTATAAACCAGTGATCATCTATAATGTGACAAGCACTTTATATAGTATCTCCAACTCTCACTAGGACTAGTTTGATACTGTGTTACAAATCACATCTGAATGGCTAAGAATCTAAGTGCATTACCCAAGACTAATCTAGTACCTATCTGGCCTATAAATTAGGATCCTAATCTAACTTCAAAGGTCACACACTCTTTCTGCCTCTAGCTTCTTTTTACTGTCAACAAATACAAATAAATATTATGGTATTCATAGTATTTCATTAATACCATGGTCCCTACTCCAACACCATCCAACCAAATATTCAGTATCTTTCTGTTTTTTTTTTAGATGCCTTTCTTTTCTTTTTCTTTTTTTTTTTTTTTAAGATTTTATTTATTTATTTGTCAGAGAGAGTACAAGCACGGAGAGCAGTAGGCAGAGGGAGAAGCAGGCTCTCTGCTAAGCAGGGAGCCTGATGCAGGGCTCAATCCCAGGACGCTGGGATCATGACCTGAACCGAAGGCAGATGCTTAACTGACCAAGCCACCCAAGTGCCCCTTCTGGGTTGTTTTGTTTTTTTGTTTTTTTAAGTAAAAATCCCTAAATTCCACTCCTTAGATAAGAACTTAAAGCGAAAGCAATATACTCGACATTCTTCAGGTAAGGAAAAGTATACATAAAGTAGAATTTAAGGGATGCATTTTTTAGTGTCCTCTGATTATAAGGAACAGAAAACACTTTTGGATAACTTGCAAATAAATTTCTTGGAAGCATATAAAGTAATTCATAGAATTAAAAGAGAAGCCAAGAACCCAATAAAATTCCCCTGGCAGAGAAGCCAATGGAGAAGTTTGAGTCATGTCCCTAACTTTTGATAACCATAGCCAGTCCTCACAGAAAGGAAGAGGGAAAATTCCCCACAGAAAAATCAAGGTACTGCTATTGTAAGAAGGAGGAATGTAAGTTTAAGAGAACAGAGAGAGAAAGATTTCCACACCAGGGAGAATTAGTGATAGGGAAAATGCATACATACGAATAAGTATAAGAAGGACATTAATCAAAATCTCCATGGAAAGTTTGAAAAAAAAAAAAAAAGCCCTCACTTTTCTGTACACAGAATAAATTGAAGAGAAAACTTGACAATATTAGGTCAGTGACAGTGGAAAAATTTACTTAGATAAATGAAGTTGTGAATCATTAAAATATACCAAAAACTTGAACTGGGTTATCTGATTTTTCCACTGTGCTTTAGTTATAAAATAGTGTCAGCAGAAATAGGACCAAAAAAAAGAGATCGCATCACATTTCTTATAATAAACATACACTCTACACCAAAGCAGGGTGTTGCTGTGGAAAATGCAGCTTTAAGACATAGGCCCCCCCTCCGGTTCCCATCTTCACCAAGATTGTTATCCTATTTGGTGGATTTATTACAAAAATGTGCCAATCTCCATCCCTCTCTATGGCCACCCTGCTGGAGATGTGATTCACTAGTTCCTTCCATGAAGTCCTGAAGTTTTCCTGCCTTTCACGCTGGGCTAGCCTTGGGACTTGCTTTAGTCATAATTATGGGGCCTGAGGCAGAGAATTCCGATTCTGAGCCCAGGCTTCAGATGGTCTTGTACACGTCTACTTGCTCTCTTGGATTTCTGCCATAAGAGTAAGAACAAGTTCCATTAGTCCGCTAACAGGAAGTAAGGAAAACTTAAGAGGTGAACAGAACTGTCCCTCCTGAGGCCATCCTAGAACAGCCAGTCACAAGCTGTTCTTCCGCTGGCTGCCTTAACAAGCCCAGATCAGGTTAGCAGAGCCCCGCTGAGGTCCACAAAACACCAGTGAGCCCATGAACCCGTAAATCCAAATAAATGTTTATTGGTGTATGTTCCTCTGAAGTGTGGTGTTTGCTTTTCATACAGCATTATCATGGCAAAGTATAACTGAATTGCTCTCTGCTAGATGACATCCCCTGAGACGCAGGAATCAGAGACCTGCTCTGGTTCTTCCCTTTTTCTCTTGCCAATATCCACAGATAAGTAAGGAATGAGAATTGAATTATACTATTTGGTCATCCTGTTTTCAAGAAGCATTAAGAGGAATATGAGAACCAGAGCAACCGAATTTGAGGAAACCAATTTCCTGTATGAACACACAACCACAGCCTGAATTTACTTGATAACCATTAACTTTTCTCTCACTTTGTGGCTTCCTAAACCCAGACACAATGTCCACCTAAAATAAAAGTACTTATTAGTAGGTATCTGAAAAACATATAGCAATGAACAACTTTTTAAAAAGAGATTTTCATTCAAAATGATTTGCTTTTATGCTAACTATAAAAACTATTCCTTTCCAACCCAGACAACAAGCCAAAAGTATCTCCTTAAGCTTGGAAAAGTACTTTTCCTGAAATTTAAGAAAACATACAAGTATATCACTTGAAATCAGAGCTGAGAATGAACACTTCACATTTTCGAGGTGGATGTGTGCTGATGGGGCTTTCAGAACTATGCAACAGACTCGTGTGTTTCTGCATTGCTTTTAAATATTTTGGACCCGGCTCTTTTTTTAGGTTCTTTCTAGAACAAAAGTTGCTCAGCATCTCTATCTATGACAGAATCACGTGGCACCCTTGCATGTAAAATCTTTTCTGTTTTATTTGCCTTGACTAAAATTCTTTCTTTCCTCTCCTCTTCTCTTCTCCCCTCCCCTCTTTCTTTCTTTTTCTTTCCTAAGTCTCTCCCTGCCTCCATCTTTTCCTTAAATGAGTCAGATAATTTTAGAAGGGAATGAATAATCACTCCTAAGGAAGTGACAAGAATAGCCGGCTTCCAAGTACCCATGACCGGAAAGCTCTATGGGATGCTACTTTTTCTCTTTCCTCCACATTATGGCAACTTTTAATAGCAGGTTACTACAGGAGCCTTTGAAACCAGATTACATTCTTGATAGGCTACAGTGAAAGGAGTCAATCTCCTCAGTAGAAATAAATGACATCTTTCTCTTTGACTGCTGTGATTATGAGCTTTTTAATTATGGACTTTCCATTGTAGTTTTGTACCCCTATCAAATAATTATTTCTCACCCATTTCATCAAACAGCCTTCCCAAAGGGCTGAATTTGTTAATGCACTTTTCATAGAAAGCCATTTTGTTTTGTTCACTTACATGTTTTAATGAAGGGACAGGGTTGCAAAATATACCCTGTGCCCCAAAGCTGTAAGGAAAATAACAGGCTACTCCAGGTCGGGGGTGAGGGGAAAATACTGGTGTGCTGAACTAGAACACAGATGTTTCAAAGCAATAACAGTGGGAACATTTACAAGCAAACTGATAATTTGTCTATTAAGGTATAAATATGCCTCAAGAATATCTAAGTGGGGTTTGGGAGGACGATGATAATTAAAAGGAGACATGCAGATTTTTTATGTAGAAAAAGAGCTCTTGGTTGAGATGATCTTGCCTTGAATTGTTTGCTAACCAGAGGTTTGGAATTTGGAATAATAAAGGATGTTTCCAAAGAAGGCCTAAAGGAGAAAAAAGGACAAAAAGAAGATTATATCTTGGCTCAGTCAAAAAATCAGAGCTTTGGGAACACCTGGAGAGCCGTACCTAAATGTGTAGATTAGGATTGAGAAGAGATTTTAAAAAGAAAAAAAAAAAAAGACTGTCTCCACAGCCTGGCCTGGGACAGAATAGCAAACATGGTCAAGAGTGTGGGACAGTTACAGAGATAGAGAAGTCACTTAAGGCCTTAGCTGGGTAGGCTCAGGAACCTATAGAAACCCAAAGATGAACTAATATATCACTACCTGATCCCAGAACAGGCATCAGAAGGTAAATAGTCTATCTGAAATCCTTGTGGTGGCAGGTTAAAGGGGAACAGATACACGGTATATAAAATGATTTAATTACGTGTCAAGAGAAAGGGTGTTAACCAGCCTTGTGGCCTTATACAACTCTTTGGATGAAGTTTCTTCACTTACACAATGAAAAGGTTGTGCAAACTCCTCCCTTAGATTTCAGCTCTCATATTCATGGAACCTGGCATTCTTGCCCAATCCAGGTTGCATTTAATCTGTAGATCAGAATTTCTCTCTGGGGGGAAGGGTATTTGACGATATCTGTAGACACTTTGGGTTCTCATGACTTGGGAAATTCTACCGGCATCTGGTAGTTACAGGTCAGGGATGTCACTGAATATTCTACAATGAACAGGGCAGCTCCTCCCCTCTTCAACATAGAATTACCTTGCCCAAAATGTCAGTAATGTTGAGGTTGAGAAATTTTTCTCTAGGCCAAATTTCCTTTGCATCCAGTTCTTATTTAGGAATAGTTTGTTCTACAGCTCGTTTAAGAAGAAAATACTGGTGTAAGCACGCCATTAGAGGGAATAAACTGGGATCAGAGATTTCTTTTTTTTTTTTAAGATTTATTTATTTATTTGACAGATAGAGATCATAAGTAGGCAGAGAGGCAGGCAGAGAGAGAGGTGGAAGCAGGCTCCTCACTGAGCAGAGAGCCTGATGTGGGGCTCGATCCCAGGATCCTGGGATCATGACCTGAGCTGAAGGCAGAGGCTTTCACCCACTGAGCTACCTAGGCACCTCTGGGATCAGAGATTTCTAAAGGAAGAAAGTTTATACTTAAAAATAGGAACTGAATTAAGAATGTCATGACCATATTTATCATAGATTAGCAATGGAAAAAGATTCGTGTCCTTAATTCTCTAATGAAGACCTATTCAGCCATGGGAACAGATTTTGGTAGCCAGGAGATATGGATTCCAGTGTGTTTGGTCTGGTTCTGTCATTAACTAGTTGTAATTGGAGGTCACTCGGTCACTGAGAGTTGATAGTCAGTAGTATAGAGTTAATACCTGCTTTACCTTCCATCAGCGTTGCTATGAAAATCAAAGGAAGAGAGATCTGAAAGTGATTTGAGAGGTTAAGAAGAGCTTCACTATATAAAAAGTGATTTATGCTTGTATTTGACATTATTTAAAGCATTTTCTCAGCTCAGTCTTGCCAATTATGAAATTGAGCTCAATAAAAATTCCAATTCCAACTTAGGAAGGCATACTACTAGATATTATGCAAACTATAGAAAACAAAACAAGTTTGTGTTCACTAACAGTGATAGTCTAGTTTAGGAAATGTATTAGCCACCTATTACCATAATAAACAATTACAAAAATCTAAGTGTCATATAGCATTAAGCATGTATGGCTCATGTGTCAGGATCAGCTGGGGTTTAACCAGGTGGCTGTGTCTTGGCTTAGCTCACTCATGTGTCTGGAGGTTGGCCAGTCCTCAACTGATCTAGGATGCTCGACTGGGGCAACTGGCTCTGCTCCAAGCATCTGTCATTTCTGCGTAGACTAGCCTTGAGCACGTTCTCGTGTTGACGGAGGACAAGCTTCGGCTTACATCTTGTCTACTGTCATCCTGTTGCTCAAAGCAGCTCCCGTAGCAGAGCTCCGTGTCAAAGGGTGGGCATAACATTTCATCCACAGTGAGCGAATGCTGCAAAATTACCTGACAAAGGATGTGGAGCCAGGGAGTGGTCAAGATTTGAGCCAATGATGTAATCTACCTCAGGAAACTAACATGGTCACTGGACTAGAGGAGTCCTATCCGTTCCTGTTAGCAAGGCTTATATAACCCCAGATTTTCTGGATTTTGAGTTGCATGAAGTGACTGAATCCAGCTCTGGGTTGACTTCCTTGAAGGGGTAAGGAGTTTGTCTCATGTATAAGAAGAAGGGCATTCACAAATGTGAATCAGCGGTCAGAGGGATGGATGGTTGAAAAGACAGCTGTGCATCCAAGTTTGGCTTCCCTTTCTCCCTAAATCCATATGGGAACATAAGACTCATTTTCTCCAGTGGAATATAAGCAGAAGTGACGATGTCATTTCTAGGATTAGGTAGTTAAGAAGTAGGTGTGTATTCCCTGTTTTTCCTATTCCCAGGGGTCAAAGTACTTCAAGGCCCTAGGAGATGGTGGAACCACAGATGGATGGAAGGAAAGTGTCTGAGTCTACGTACAGAGGAAAGTCACTGCCAACCATCAGTAACAGCATGGGACGGGAGCCTGAGTTTAAAATCATGATTGTTCAGGCCACTAAAATTTTCAGACTAATTTGGCACATTAGTTAGCATTATCCTAATATGACATGAATTTAATAAAACACTGTGTCAACTTAAAATAAAAAAATAAGAAATAAAATTGGTCTTTCTTAGAAATTTAGTATTAGCTTCTCACCCACACCTGAGATTTTAAATCTCGATACTCACCAAGGGAGTATCTAATCCACTTGATATTTCCAGTGACAGCAAGCTTACTAACTTCTGAAGCAACCATTTATCGTTAAGAAAATTCTGTTTATAGGAAAAGCTTTCTCTACTTTGAGCTGCATATCCTTATATGTCTGTCCATTTATCCATTCTAGAATTACCAAGCTTTAGTTTACTTCCTCTTCTAAAAGGCAGATCTTTTATTATTTCGATTAAATCATATCTTAAAGAAAATAAACTTTAAGCTATCTTTGGGACACCCAGCAGCAGTATTTACATATCAAAGCCTCAGTGTTCTTTGTAAACTGTGAGAGCCATGATGGACACTAACAGGATGACAGGTTAACTTTTACTGTGTAGTTGAGGAAACAAAGACATTAAAAAAAATCTAATATACGAATGAAAGTCACAGAATAGGTCAGGGCAAAAACAAACACTTGTGCTTTTTAAGGGTTTCCAATGTAGTGGTAGAGAGAGACCACAAAACCATTCTACAAATATATGGACTTTACTATGTTGGGATTTGATAACTTTTTGAGGTTTTTGTTCCAGCATTCTGACATAAAGAAGATTTGTATTAACTAAGTCAACTAGAAAAATTTTTATGTAATTTCTAAGAAATTCTGTTTTTTTGAAGTTCTGTAACACCAACATCTTGTATCCATTATTTTTATTTATACTTTTTTCTCTTCCTTAAATATTGGTTCAATTATGCAAAGCTTACAAGAGGAAAGCTTCATATTGAAAACTTCTGACCCCTTAGTGCATTTTTACTAACCAAACACTCAAGATTTTTTCCTTCCCTAAAATGCTAGAACACAGTAGATGGCGACCTCTACTGGTTCTAAGATAATGTAGGTAAAGTCACTGACAAATTTCTGTAAGAGTAGCCAATAAGGAAAAAATGCTAGTGTGAATTAAAAAGCCAATGTTTAAGAAAAATAACAGATCACTGCTGGTTTTAATACAGTTTCAAGTTCCATATTCAATAATTTATTTAGTTTAAGAAATGCATGTTGGGTTTTTACTACCTCCCATCTGTGTTTTATTTATCTTCTGAGAATAAAAGCATAGTTGCTGGAAAGGGACAGTAAAACACATATTTCAGATTTAAAAAACGATGCTTGATATATTTTTACTTATATACTTATACTTGGTAATATATTTTACGTAGTACAAAAGGAACACAATCTTGTAAAAAAAAATTAAATACTCCAACATACCAATAAAAAAAAAAAAGTGAATCTCTTCATCAGCACCTCACCTAGCCCTACTTCCAGGATTTGAATTAATCTACCATTAAAAAATTTATTTTTAGTGTGGATTACTTGGTTTGGGATTTTAGACTTAGTGTGGATAGATGGAATTTAAGCATGCATTGGCTTTTAGAGTAACAAGGTAAGGAGGTAGGAAAAAAAAAAATTCTATCCATGCCCTTAAAGAACTTAATACTCAAGAAGATTGCCCACTGGTCTTGCTAGAGGGAGAACTTAACCAGTTCTTTCTTCTGTAAGTGTCAAGAGTGCTAATAGTAATATCCAGATAGGGAAAAAAAAAATGTGCTTAAATCAGATACCCCTATATGCAGGTTTTCAAAATTTAGTACAAGGTAAGTCTTGATTTTTAGGTTCATCCTCCCTTTCAGTGAACTGAAAAGCTGTTTATAGGAACCTCTCATTAATAAAATTAAGTTACTTTTCACAGCTGGGCAAATCTCATATAAAAATATCAGAACATCAAAAATCACAGAACAATAAGCCTTCTTAATTCTCCTTTTGCAGACTATTTATTACTAGATATTCAAAACAAGACAATGCCCCCCAAAAATAATAAAAGGCAGTCTTCGAAGTTTCTTGGGAGTTCATGGTTGGATTTAATCTGTGAAAAAGAATGAGTATCAAAGAGCTTCCTTATTCAGGATGGAAAAAAAGGAAAGAAGTAAGAGTGTTCCTTTCTAGAATGAAGAATGTTTTGTGCATGCAAATTAGACGTTTTCTAATGTTTCAAGATATGGTAAGAGTTTTGATAGAAACTATTCAAAGATGGGTAAAATCCTAGCTATATCAGGTCTTTGAACATGGGGATTAAAAAAAAAAAAAACAAAACTCTATTCCAAGGAATTTATTGCATAGGTACAGAATATAATAACATTCTCCAACACATGTAAAAATTCACTAGGAGATTTATCATTTGTCCTAAATTACAAGAGTTTGCTCTCTAGTTGCTTCTCTAGTTAGAAGTTTTCAAATAAGATTTTAATGATGACTTAGGGTAGAGAACCAGTTCATGCTAATGAAGTGAATCAGGCTAGTGGTTTTCAATTGCAGGTCTGCAGACCAGCTCTGGTTGGTCACTATATTTTCACTGGCCTATGATGAAATTAGAACACTAAAATAAACCAAGATGAGTTTTCACAAAACTAAGTGCATTAAATTTAATGATCTGTGCCAATTGTGCTGCCCATTATTTTATGAAAAGATAATCATAGAATACAATTAAAATTAAGAAAAATAAAATAAAAACTGATCTTATCTGACAAAAAAAAAAATTTGACAATGCTCTGGTTCCCTCCTCCCAATACATTTAAAATGTTACCTATTCCTAATAATCAAAGACTGTAGTCACTGCCCTGCCAGTCCTCCACTCTACATTTTTCCAAAAAAGTCATCAAACCCTACATCTCCGGGATGAAACTTCAGAACCAAGTTTCCTCAGATCAGAGTCGGTATGGTACTCACAAGATCCCCTATTTAGCAGTAAGACACTGCCAAAATAACATGTGACATCGTCATTAGAAAATAGTTATGGAACTTCTGCATTTTGTGGAATGATTTTTTTTTTTTTTGTCTTATGGTTTTTGAGAAACGCTTGTGAAATCCACATGTATATCAGTGGGATTTATCTTTCAGAATTGGGAAGATATGTTTAGCCAGTCATAAATGAACGGTAATCTCTGTAGACTCAAGTTTAATTCAAAAACACTCTCTCCAGAGCTGCTAAATTTGGCAATCCACATTCTCCCCTCCATATGCGATCCTTAGGGAATTCTACATACATTGTCCATAATGGCTTCTACTTAGGATGTCTGGAAAAGTAGATATTATGGTCACAGAAGGGCCATTAAAGGGAATTTGAAAACAGATCCATTAAGTTGAAGTCTTCAATTGTGAGAGGCTTCAGGTTGGACAGACTATGCTAATTGATATTCAAGGAATAACTCCTTGCCCCCGCCCCGCTCCTTCCACTGCAGCCTCTAACTCCTCACGCTTGCACAGCTTACCAACCTGGCTTGGTATTCTCCCTGGAGAGAGGAATATTAGCAGAACGCAGCGTGCATAAAAAGTATAGCGGATAAATAATGAATTGTCCCTAAATGTGAACCTCATTTCCATTCCATTCTGTTGTTCAGTGCCTTCACTGTTTCAAATAGCCATCTTTTTTTCATTAATTACATCAGCTCTGCTTTTGTTATGTCTTGTTGGAAAAGAGAAAAGGAAGTTTCCATGATTCCTCTTGTAGACTGTGGAATGCAGCAGTTGTTGTGTTTTGCAAACATCCAGTCATACCTTAGAGTCTCTGGTCAGTTTTTGAATGGATTTAAAAATACTTTGCTGTATTGCTATGCTTGCTTTCCCCGAGTTTGTGATTTTGTGCTTCTTTTCTCTCTCTGCTCATCTTTTGTAGCTTTTCTCTCTTTTCCGCCACCTGGCTCTCATTTTCAAGCCTTATAACAGTTCTCAAGAGCAACAAAATATCCCAAAGTTTTCCTAGCTTGGCCCTGTCTCAGGAATACAACACTATTTTTGAGATTTTTTTTTTTTTTTTTTTTTTTTGTAGGTTTCTTTTCCTTCTGTTCAAATGGTTTTCAGGACACAGTCTCTCTTCTGCCATGCAGACTAGCGGCTCGCTGTCAAACAACATCTCTGTGGTCCTTGACATAGGACATTTAGCTAAGGATGCACTTGCTGTGTTCCTTACTGCGGCTGCCTTCGCTGACTTTGGAATAACATAGAATGATTCCCTGAACTGGGTCAGTACTTCAGGAGCTGGGAAACTTCTCACCCACCCTTGGCCTCATTTGATCCCACATGGATCCTACAAAGCAAACAGGATAGATGTTACTCTTCACATGTGATAGATAAGGAGAAATATGGCCGTAAGGAGTTACAGCACTAGACCAGCAAGCTCTAGGAAATGGAAGAACAGACACAAAAAGACTGGTCTTCTGTCTTCAGAGTTTTCTCCTGTGTTTTTTTTTTTTTTTTTTTTTTTGTGGGTTTCTCTTTCTTCATCTGTAAAGTGGAAAAAAATGCTAACTTTGTGGTGTTTTGAGGAAAAACAAAAACAAAAGAAGAATCTAGGTAAAATACTTAGGACAGGGCTTGGCTCCAATAAGTGCTCGACAAATGTTTACTGTTACCTTTGACTTGTCATAGAACAGATATATTAGCTGACGAACATGCACGTGAAGCTGCTTTCTGTCCACGTCATGATGTATTAGTCTACAAAGAAGAGCTTTGCCTTTTTTTTTTTTTAATTTTAAGTAATCTCTGACCCAACATGGGGCTCAAACTCACAACCCTGAGATCAAGAGTCACACGTTCCACCAACGGAGCCAGGCAGGCGCCCCCTAAGCAGAGCTTTTAAGTAGCCATTGACTAAAATATAATGACTGGAAATTTATGTTTGGTTCCAGCTATTCAGTAATAACTCTCCTCCCCTGCTCCCACAAGGAAAATTACACATATAGGTTGATTCTTCTATACAATGAAATCAGCTAATCTAAAGGCAATGTGGTGTACATGTGAATAACAGATTCTGGACTTGTACGCTGTCTCACAATTTACAAGCTGTCTGACTATGGTTTGGACAAATTATTTCCTCCCTCTGTGCCTCAGTTTTTCTACCTGTAGAACGTGGTTCTTGACACCTATCAAACAGGTTTGTTGAGGGACTAAATGCATATAATAGGGATGTTTAATTGGAATTTTTAAAAATGATTTTTATTTATTTATTTGACAGAGAGAGAGAGAAATCACAAGTAGGCAGAGAGAGAGGGGGAAGCAGGCTCCCTGCTGAGCAGAGAGCCCGATGCGGGGCTCCATCCCAGGACCCTGAGATCATGACCCGAGCCAAAGGCAGAGGCTTAACCCACTGAGTCACACAGGTGCCCCTTTAAATGGAATTTTTGATCAAGACGCCGAGATATGATAGACGTCAGCTATAATAGATGCTCAAACTGCAGATTTACAGATAAAACACTGAAGTCCTTTGAGATTATGAGTCCTTTACCCAGGGGTTTTTCATTCAGGGTGCGTTCAGATGGAAAAGTACCAGACAAGTAGAGATTTAGGACAGATTCGTCAGGAGACTTTTCTGTAGGTGAGAGCTGCATTCTTACCTCCCAGGTAGAGAGGGGTATGGTGGTGCTGCTTCCCAGTGGTAGGTCAGGTGAGAGGAGTTTTAGTGGAACCACTCAGAGAGCATGAGAAATGTTCCCGAGCCTGAGAAATGTTCCTGAGCCCATGGACTGTGAATTAACTCACATGTGAGGAAGTAAAAACATCTGATGACAACAAAGCAAACAGAGGTCCCTGGGAAGTATTTGCATCTGCCTTGTTCTATAGTAAGTGAAAGGCGTTATTGACCCCAAAACAAAACGTGGAAACTATGATGCCAACCTGGGGTTGTTTTTAAAGGGATCTCCCTCAAGTACATGGTCTACCAAGGAAAGGAGGTGGTGGGCACATGTGACAATACCAGCTAGGGCAGTAACTAAGGGAGGACAGCGAGTCCAGTCAAAGTTGAGGCCCAGCCCATGACAAGGGAGGTGTACTTGGAGGGTTTCAGAAGGGAGTCCCCAGAGACAAAACTTTCCTATACAAGAAGAAGTCGGCATCAACGCTCGCTCCAACAGGCTCCTGAGGACATGAACCATCCTAACAAATATGCCTGTTGGGGAAAATTGTTCCTCTGCCCCCTCTCACGCCTTGCCTGAGCCTTCTTACACTGCAAGCTGCCAACCAAAGGCATGCTCAGGCCCATGAGGACATGAAGGCAGGAGTGTTTTCACTTTAAATCGAGTTTAAAATTTTGATCAAAACACAATAATGGATGTTTTAAATTATAAATTAGATCATGTTTGTGATTTGAAGTGACTGTAGAACTGTTATTTAAATATAACTTGTGAAGTCACAGACTGGCCCAGGATGTCATCCAAAGAGGGAAAGGAATAGTCCCACTGAGCAGGATTAAAAGGAGGGAGAGAAACAAAAATAAGATCATTTTGTAATTATATCCGTGGCTTCTGACTAAGATTAGTTAGGTAAAGAATCTTGAATATAGTATGTTCTCCAAGCTATTAGTATTCTTTTTTCTTTGCTTTGCAGACCTATTTTCTTAACCGAAAAAGAGAAATTCTGAATGCAGAAGAATATTAAGAAAATTTAAAATATTTAAAAATCTTTCACCCAATGGAATAATAAGCCATCGAGTTTCTGCTTGATTACTTACTGGGTAAGGAACCCAGTAGCTCATTAAACTGCCTGTTGGAAATCTACAGATGTTAGAAAGTTCGTTCTTATTCCAGAACAAAATGTATATTCATATAATTTCTATCCATGTGTTCATGTTTTATCTGCTAGAGGCATACAGATCATGTTTAGCTGAAATTCTGTGGGCTTTTTTCTCTCTTCTACATAAAATATTAGAAGACAGTTATGTCTTCCTTTAGTCTCTATTTTCAGCCTAAGTATTACTGTCTCCTCCAACCATTTTTCATACAATGTAGCATACTGATCATTTTGATCTCCCTCATCTTCAGGTTTTCTGGTTTGCTGATGTCCCTCCTCTGAACTAAGCATGAGGCCCAGATGGATCCTGAGGGCAGAGCTAATTAGCAGCCATACAACATGCATAGTAGGTCTGTGGTCAACTCCAACTCATCGGGTAATTTTCACAGGAAATTCCTCCACAAGTGAGATCTTCCTCATCCTGTATATATATAGTTGGCTATTAAAAAGTGAAGAAAAAAATGTATCTTTGTTAAACCTCATTTTGTCAGTTTTACCATAGTGTTTCAGACTTTCACCAATATTTGGGATCCTTCTGATTCAGATGGATTTTTTAGAAATTATTTTCAAAATAATCCTGGCTTTGGCTATTTGACATTTTATAAGTGGTCTTTCAAATCTCCATATAAATCACCGGTAAAGAACTGAAGAGGACAATTATCTTTCTTTTTCTTTTTAAAATTATTTATTTATTTGACAGAGAGAGAGGGATCACAAGTAAGCAGAGAGGCAGGCAGAGAGAAAGGGGGAAGCAGGTTCCCTGCTGAGCAGACAGCCAGACCTGGGGCTTAATCCCAGGACCTTGAGATCATGACCTGAGCCAAAGGCAGAGGCTTAACCCACCGAGCCACCCAGGCACCCCAAGGACAATTATTTTTCAGTAAATATCCTTGGATATGTAGATCCTTGTACATACTGAGTTTCACCAAGGCATATAGTCTGAATTACTGGAATTACTGAGTGATACAAGCATCTTCATTTTTATTAGGTATGGATAATTGCACATTCTTCAAAGAAGTTAAATACAAACAATTTGGTTACAGTTAGATTTCCTTATATGAGGCAGTTGCTGCTTGGGAAATCACTGTTTATGCCAAATATGTGTGAAACGGGCCACAGAACACCTATGGCATGATACCCAGGGTCCAGATTCTTACGGTGACAGCAGAGGTGTCATCACACTGGCTTGTAGCATGATTTGGGTTCTGGTCTGACCTTGATTCTGCAACATATTCTAAGCCTAGTTTTCTGGCACCTTTATGAGCTAAGCTGTATTCTTTCTTTTCTTTCTTTTTTTAATATTTTATTTATTTATTTGACAGACAGAGATCACAAGTAGGCAGAGAGGCAGGCAGAGAGAGAGGAGGAAGCAGGCTCCCCGCTGAGCAGAGAGCCCGATGCAGGCCTTGATCCCAGGACCCTGAGATCATGACCTGAGCAGAAGGCAGAGGCTTTAACCCACTGAGCCACCCAGGCGCCCCTAAGCTGTATTCTTTCAACAAACTCCATTTCTCCTTAAGTATAAGGCCAGAATTATTTTCTGTTGCACACAGTTAAGAGAATATCATAACTATTTTCCCACTGCTTCTTAAATGATCATTTCCATTTCTTCTCCCCAACAGTTTCAGAGCAAGATTTCTCACTTCTGTTAATCTGCATATTCACAGCAGTCTAGGCTCTCCTGCAGACTAAACAAATGCTATCATAAATGGGATTCACTTCGTTCCTTTTCCTCTGAATGTCCATGCTGCTGCTTCGTCTAGGAAATCCATCGGTTCTGAAGAATGGGGTTTCACATCGTTTCCATGCCCTACATATTTTTTTTCCTTTTCTTGTTTACTCTGTGCCTTCATTTAGGTTTTGTTCCTATGTTTATTTCTCACACAGGCAAAAAAACAAACAAACAAACAAACAAACAAACCAAACCAAAATAAACCCCAGAAATAAATAGACCTAATATTAGGAAATTTAGCCATGATCAATACTTGGAGAGAGTTGCGTGTGGACCAAAAATATGTTAGTTTTTTTTTTTTTTCCTGTTGGTAGTTTACATAATCAGCATCATGTATACATGATAAGTCAAAAAAATTAAATAGTAAGAATCATGTCATGTTGTCCTGCTGGTGTTAAGCGCCATTCTGGTTCTCTTAGTTTGCTTTGCCTATTTATATTCCAATCCATGATGACTGCATATCTTATAATGTTTCTCAAAGGACAATTTTATTTCTTGTACTTACTAGTTCTTAGGGAAAGGAATGCCTTTTTTGTACACAACTGCATTTTAGTAGGAGAGTTTTACACAGACTTTAAATAAATGGTGGAATTAGGAGTCTCTCTACAAGTTCTGGTCACCAGTTCCAGTGTGTGTCTATGGGGTCCATACCACCAACAAACCATTCTCCAACACCGGGGGCAAGGGGTGAATCCTACAACTCAACTTAATTCCGACCCTATCCATCTGAGATAGTGTCAGATCCCAACGGTATGGGTTCAGTCTCACATGATGACCCTGCTCCTTGTTAGATGCCAGTTGCGAGCCTAGGATGTCACGTGTGCTTCTGACCCACCAGCTATAAATTAGAGCTTCCCCTCCTGAGGCTGGAGTAATTCGCTAAAGCTGCCTCACAGAACTCAGAGAAACATTTTACTTAACTAGTTCATCAGTTCAGTATAAACATGTAATTCAGGAACAGCCAGATGAAAGAGATACAGAGGGCAAGGAATGGGCAAAGGTCATGGAGCTTCCATGCCCAATCCAGGTGTCACTCTTCCAAATCTCCACGTTTTCACCAACCTGGAAGCCCTCCAAACCTACTCCTGGGTTTTTATGGAGGCTTCTTTACATAAGCATGATCAATTAAATCACTGGACATTGATGACTGATTCAACCTCCAGCTCCTTTCCCTTCCCAGGAGGTCAGGGGGTAGGACTGAAAGTTCTAATCCTCTTGGTCGGTTACCCTGGCAACTAATCACCAGCCCACTCCCCACCCTTAGATGCTCTTCAGAAATTACATCATTAACACAAACTCAGGTGAGTCTGAAAGGAGTGCACTAGGAATATCGAGACACCACTATCACTCTTTATCATTTGGGAAATTCCAAGGGTTTAAGAGCTTTGTGCCAGAAACAGGGATGAAGACCAAATATGCATTTAATCACGATGTCACACTGTCATTGGTGTCTAATAACTTATACCCCAAAAGACTGTATCTCATTAAGCTATCAAATAAAAAAGAAAAGTACCTTTGAGTCGAGTCCCTGGTCTCTGTAACCTGGAACGGCTTCTGAGAACCAAGATTTCTGACGGTAAGCCTCTGGCATCTGTAGTTTTTAATAAGCCCCCAAGTCCTTTCAGTGGACAGCCTCGTTGAATATTAGTGGCCTAGCCGAAGGTTGCTAACACTGTAGTGGTCTTACTAGTGTTGCCTGCCTGGAGACCCTCTTTTCTTCCGGTGCAGCCACCTTGATTTTCTTCCGGGAAGACACCCTGCTTCATTCCCAGCAGATAGCTCAAAGGTGGTTGGTCCCAGGCTGCCTGCTCGAAGGGAAAGAAGCAACCTGGGCAATAGTAACCAATCCATAGGGATTGGTTCAGGGACCTGATCCAAGCTAGCCGAGTCGGTATAAATCGGTGAAGAGAAGCATTCTTCTCTTCTAAAATCCCTGGGATTTTATTAGGATTGTGCACTAGGGTTGACTAGGATCAGCTGGGGACTGAGAATAACTACGTTGGCCTGTGGGGGTGGGGGCACTTAGAGGACGCTGACCTGAGAATGTGGTCAATTCAGAGGAAAACAAAAACTAGAATGGGTAAGAAGGAGAGCAGGAGAGGAAGGGAGGGATTGAGAGCCTAATATTATTATCTGAGTCCCAGAATCCATCTGTGTGTAATTAGATTAATCCCAGGACTTTGCAGAGCTGTAATGTATTTTAGCCTGCTCCAGGCTGCCATAACACTGGGGGGCATACATTTGTTTCTCATGCTAATGGAGTCTGGAAGTCCAAGATCAAGGTTGCAGTGAGGCCAAGTTCATTCTGAGGCCTCTTCTCTTGGCTTGCAGGCAGCTGTCATCCGGCTCACAGAGCCTCCCTTTTGTGTGTCCCCAGGAAGACAGAGAAAGATGGGGGTTAGGGGTGGGGCAGGCAAGTTGTTATTATAAGGCACTAATCCTATTGTGTCAGGGCCCCACCTTTATGAGGTTATTTGACCTTAATTAACTTCTTATAGGCCCTTTCTCCACATAGTCCCATTGGGAGTTACGGTTTAACATATGAACAACACAGGAACAGCCAGATGACTGTTTTTGTTCACTTAATATGACAGAGTTCTAAAGTCACTGCTGTTGACTTCAGCACTCAGGCCACAGTTCTGTTCTTACGAACTAGTCTGTCTTCCAAAGCAGACCACAGTCGTGGGCAACAATGCCTTTAGGACAGAAAAGGCCTCTAATGGGATGGTTCAAAAAGAGGCCTCTGGAGTCCGCCTGCATGGGTTTCAATTCCAGCTCTGTCATTTGTGTAATCTTCCTCTGTCTTGAACGTACTCATCTGTAAATGGTACGGACTCCCTACTCCTGGAGTTATGAAGATTTGATATATGAATATTCATAGACTACTTAGAATAGTGACTGGTGCTGTGCTACAACCATGTTTGCTCAACACACAGGCTGACCTGCATTAAATCTCTGCTTGTGCATCTACCAGTGTGTGCCTGCATGTCACCCAGCTTCTTGGAGCTTCCTTTTTCTAAGGAGGAAAAAGAGGAGCTGCCTTCTTTGGGTAATAGCATGTGTACACTTACTAGTGCAGGTCCCGACACTGTAAACACTGAACAGATGTGTGAACAAATGGGTAAATTGCAATTAGAGAAAGAAGTTTCCCTTTTCATCTGGAAATTTTCATTTTGAACTTGAGCATATTTAATTTTGAACTACTTCATAGATCTATTAGATTCATCTATTTTTCTCTCTTTACTTAAGAAAGCATCAGTTACCTAATGCTCAGATGTAATTACACGGAAATGACAGTTGTGCCCAAATGAAATAGAATGATTTAGATAAGCATTTGGTAATGGTGCTCTCCACAATTCTTACAAAATCTGGTGCTGGAAAAACACTAGTGCAAAGTGGAAGTCTAAGGGAAGCTCCCTAATTAGCAAGCATTTAGATGGATTACTTTTCTAAGAAACTTTCTGTGATGAAGCAAACCATTAGGCTGCCTATTAAAATTATACTCTGTGTATTGAAAATAAAGACCAGAAAAGCAGAATGGATTGCCTCTTTCTGACGTGTTTAGTAAGGCTTATTCGAAGCCAGGGTTCTACCTGACTTTAAATGAGATTTATATAATGGAATTACACTTCAAAGATTTTCTTGAACTGCTGACTTGAGTTGGGGAAAAAAAAGATGATAATTGCGTGATTTTGCAGGCAGATTCACATTATAAATTAAATTTTCTCCACTTCACCAGAGTTGGTGAGTCTCAGAAGCAGAACTCTTTCTTATCAGGGAAATGGATTCTTGTCCCAAATAGACTATGAAGGTTATTAGAGATTTTGTTTCCAATTTACACCTTAAAATTTTTCTATTTTAAAACTATTCCTATAAAAAGTCAAACAATAAAGATATGTCTAAAGAAGCTTAAATAGTCTTTCATCCTCTACCTCATCCTCCAGTCTTATCTGCCTAAGGTAACTAATGTCATCAGTGTATTTCCTTTTTTAATGAAAACTGAATCATGTTGTACGTATTACTCTGCAATTTGTTTGTTTGTTTGTTATTGGTATTTAATGAACCTCTCTCCTCCAGGGCAGTATAGGCATAATATTTCAAGTGAGTATGCACCAGAATTTATTCACCAGACCATTTGTTTTCAGATTGTATTTTTTGGTCACCACAAAGAATGTGTCCAAAAATATGTACATGTTCTTATGTTGACAAAACACGAAATAGATTTCTCTAATTTTGCAGTTATTTCAGGGTAATTTGAAGGTGCTACCACATCCTTATAACATAGAAGAAAATAATGACCTTTGTTGACAGAAGAAATTGATGATAAAGATAAAAGAACATAAAAAATTAAAAAACTTAGGACATAAGTGATCCCATTCACTTTTGCAATGTGATACTTGTAATACCTGACCTTTGTAAATTATTTCTAGATCTCCGAAGAGGGCCATGAAGTCTCCCTATTCATGTGAAGGCCTTGGGTAGTTTGTCAAAGTATGGTTCCTTGAGCATGTTCACAGCGAAGATTCCATTGCCCACTACCCAGATATTTTTATTTAGTGGGTTTGGAGTGGGGTTCAGGTAGCTTTACTTTTCAACAAAAAAATCCCAAAGTGGAATTCCCACGTGAAAGCACTGGGGTGTGCAAGCTTTGGATTAGACCAGGGGTCAGCCAAGTTCGCTCCCCACCTGTTTTTTTATGGCCTGAAAGCTAAGAAAGTTCTTCACATTTTTAAATGGCTGAAAAATATCCAAAGAAGTATATTCATGATATGTAAAAATTATATACAATTCAAATTTCAGTGCCTATGAAGAAAAGTGTTACTGGAATATAGCCACACCCATTCATTCCATATCACCTATGGCTGCTTCGGTGCTGCAACAGCGGAGTCCCATAGTTGCCCCAGAAACCATAAGGCGATAGCCATACTATTTACAATCTGTTTCTTAAGAGAAAAAGTTGTGTCTACTCCTGGACTAGATGATCTCTAAGGTCCCTGCCATTTCTGAATGTGTTCTATTCACTGTAGGTATTTAGCTCCTTTAATATGCAAATACCCTAGAGTTGGTGTGGACACATAGAGGCACAAAGTGTGTGTGAAGGTCAGACATCATGATGAGTTTCTTTTTATCAGTCACTTAGAAATTAGGAGGTTATGTGACCAACATAAAATAAATTATACATTAATACAATCAGAAAATGAAAAACAACCACAATAGTTAACACTCCTGTGGCACATTATACCTATCAGGCCCTGTTTTCAGTGCTTTCCATACCTAGACTCAAGGAATCATCATAACAACTCTATGGGCAGGACCTATCTTTATCTACCTTTTACACTTGAGGAAAGTGAGGCATAGATAGTTAAGTAACTCGACCGAGGACACCTAATTATAAGTAGCAAAGTGGGGAATTGAACCGATGCAGTCTAACTGCAGAATCTGGGCTTAAAAATACTAGGCTATTACTGCAAGGGATAAGGTAAAAGAAATTTAAAGGTAAAAATAACTACGTTTGGACTCTGATCTTAATTCCAATTTGAAAGTCAGGGGAGTGGATAACTATCCTCAAATGAATATTCTGCCACCTCAGGGTCATGAGGTCTAATATCCTTGGGGCCAATTAGAAACATCACTGAAAGAGGAACACTGCCTTCTCAAACTCATTTCCTTTTTCTACTTTGAATAACACCATGGAAACAGAGCCTTTAAAAAAATAATTAATATTTTTTAATTTATAAATTTTTAAATAAACATATAATGTATTATTAGCCCCGGGGTACAGGTCTGTGAATCACCGGGTTTACACACTTCACAGCACTCACCATAACACATACCCTCCCCAATTTCTATAAGCCCACCACCCTCTCCCTACGCCCCTTCCCCTGGCAACCCTCAGTTTGTTTTGTGAGATTAAGAGTCTCTTATGGTTTGTCTCCCTCTTGATCCCATCTTGAAACAGAGCCTTTTTATAAAAGGAAAACTTGGTCATAAGCTGTGACGGTAACTAGTAGTTGCAGGAAAGAAACCATCATGTGTGTTGGGGATTGCATTTAGCCAGAGAAGGCCTGCCCCATTGAAAAAGGGCCTGCCTCTCATCTTTAGTTTATTACTGACATGTAGAAATGAGGACAATTCAAATTTTTATAGTGTAACTTCCCAATACTTAAAAGTTCAACAGTTAACTCAAATATTAAAAACAAATAAAACCCACTGTCTGGGCCAAACAAAATAAGACTTCAAACTACAAGTGTGTGATCCATACTCAAGCAATTTTCTCTTTAGGCTAAACCATCTCTTTTTTTTTTCTTAAGATTTTATTTATTTATTTGACAGAGATCACAAGTAGGCAGAGAGGCAGGCAGAGAGAGAGGAAGGCAAGCAGGCTCCCTGCTGAGCAGAGAGCCTGATGAGGGGCTCGATCCCAGGACTCTGGGATTCTGATTTGGGCTGAAGGCATGATCCCAGGACTCTGGGATTATGACTTGGGCCGAAGGCAGAGGCTTTAACCCACTGAGCCACCTAGGCACCCCTAGGCTAAACCATCTTAATTCCAAACTTTTCCAAATGGATCTCTAGGTCTAGACCTTTAAGAATCATGGCTGTACCCTTGAACTGGTGTCAAGCTTTGCAGTCCTCTGTAGTTGATGTGAGTTACAAAGTTAACTTTTAAGAAGTTGAAGTCCTACCTGGCAGATAGTTACACTATGTTCAAGCGTAATGCTCTTCTCGGGCATGTCATAAGAAATGTCTGTTTTATATTATAGTAGGCAATCTCCACCTAGACCGGCACCATTGATAAGTGTTTTTCCTTAATGGAAAAGCATATTTTCATAGCTTTTCCAGGAATATCTTGATGCCTTTAATGGAACCATAATCCGCTTCTTTATTTAATCTTCGATCATGCAATGCTTATTTCACTGAATATAATGGCTTATGCACGTTCACTAATGGCCCCTAAATAAAAGACTTTTTTAAATTTGAAAGTGCTTCAGAGAACACGAGGAAAAGAACAAAATGGAAAAATGCCAGTTGTTTAGTTGAAGTGAAAAAAAAATAATGCCCAAAGTACTGAAACTTGAGTGATAAATCACTGTAATAAAATAATTAAAAAACATTTGTCATTCTAACAATCTGAAATAATATTTAAATTGTTCGGACATTTTACTAAAAATCTACCTAAAGAACTTTCAGATCCTATAGGAAACAGTTTTTTATAAAACAACATTTTAAAATATTTTCCATGAGAATCTCTTCAGAAAATAGTGTTTTAAATGGAATTTCAAAATCCATCAAAATTTATTGCCCAAATTTGACTTTTATGTGTTCTGGTTGAAGTTCATGAACTCTGCACAAGGTAAGCATTATTTTGAATATTTTCAGTTAGTTTAATAGATAGTGTCATAAATAAAGGACAAGTTGTCTTCAGAAGCTTGCCTACAAATCTGGAGTGTGAAAAACATGGCACTTTGGCACACAAAAATAATTCTCAAATGAAAATTAAGTAATTATATAAAATGACAAGTAGGACAATGAATTCTTAAATGTGGACCTTTATAAAACATCGATTAAAACAAAATCACAAAACTCTAAGTACAATGTGGTATCCTGGATTAGATCAGAAAACAGAAAGAAGACAATCAGGGAAACCTGTTGAATATGAATAAAGCCTGGAGTTAAGAGTAATGTACCAATGTTGGCTTCTTGGTTTTGACAAATGCACCGTGGGACTGTAAGATGTTAACGTTATAGGAAACTGGGTGATAGGTATATGGGAATTCTATTTTTGGAACTTTTTTGTAAATCTAAAATTATTCCAAAATAAAAAGGTCATTTAAAAAATCACAGATCAATAGGTGTACTGATCTGTGCCCTTAAAGCTTTCAACAGAATAGGATAGGCTGACAAAAGTCACATGCAGCTAAGTGTCATTTGTGTATGGTATGTATGTGTGGGTGGTATGTGTAGGTGAAGTGGATAGGGGGGAGATGTGTGCAAACCGTTAACACACGTCAGTCTTTTTTGCTCTGAGCCCTACTGCTCAAAGTTTAAAAGGACATAAATGAGGGCAGAAAGTGAGTTCCTAAACATTGTATTAATAAGATAAATATTAATAAAATAAAATATATTAGTAAATGATAATAAACATATTTAAACTTTAGGAATTTGTCACCGTGTTAAAAAAGATAGATGATCATAACTGGACAACTTAAAACATTTGCTTTTTTCTGTATGCTTTTGATTTTTTAAAACAGTTTTGTGCCTTTTTGTGGTATCGTTAAATATATGCCAATGAAAATGATTATGCTTTGTTTCCAAATTCTATAAAGCACAACTTTATCCTAATTTCTGTCCCTTCACCAAAAAGACTACATTTTGATAGGAGGTTTCTCTTTGCTGTACAGAACAGAGACATTAATGTGGTGGATGAAACATAGGTCAGCATGCTAAATTTAACAGGTCTGCTTTCAGGCAGGATACAGTAGGTCACGGCAAACCAACACATTCACTGCAAAACCGAAAAAGGGTAAGAAGTACAAAATGCATATTTTTAATGATATCAGCATAAGGAAACAGCATAAACAAAAATTCCAGAGAAAGGAGAACCACGGTCTGAAATAGGCTGGCACTTGTTGGCCATCATTTTGCTTAGGGTTTGAGAATTAATCTGGATTGAGGCAGAGAACTTCCACAGGGGGAAAGGGATCCGAGCAGATCTTTTGGCTTTCTTTTGGGCTACAGGAATCAAAAGGAAGCATGAAGGGTCTTGGTGATAGATGAGAATGGCGGGACATCTGAAATGCAAGCAGAGTCTGAACTTGTGCCCAATGACATTCTGATATGGCTGAGATCTCAAGAATCAGGATTAGGACCCATGGATCTAGCTGACACAGGTCCTGTACAGAAACAAAGGGTGGAGTAGATTTATTGCACCAATGACTCCTACTCACCACCTGCTGTGATTGCAGCAGCCAACTGTGTCCCTTTCCTCTGCACAAGCACCAATTCTGTGTCAAAGGTTCCAGCAAATGGAAACCATCAGAGGAGCAACCTCAGGTTCAGCGGTGATGGACTGTACGAGTGAAGAGGGCGAGGCTCCTTCCTGGAGACCAAAGGAATCTCAGATGGAAGCAGCCCAGGGTGAGCTCATCTATAGACTGACCACTGGGTGCTCTGAAGACGTCCCATACTCCATGAGGAAAATGCATGTCAGCTGTCAGTATGACTCCACCCCCATGACATTAAGAACTGATTCCTGTTTGGGGCTTTCAGTCTTCTGGATTAAGTAGGTGTAACATTTTTTTCTCTCTCAGTAAAGATGAATTCACGATATTTGCCTCAAGGGAGCCAGAATCTTTCATTTATACACAGAGTTGCATTAAAGAATAACAGCCATGGCTCTGTGCTGAAAATGGTGCAGAGCTAACAGAAGAGCTGAGCTGCGACTAGTGATTCAACGTGGAAACATTTCTTGATGGATTCAGTCACTGTTTTTTCGTTTTTTAATTTGTTTTGAAACTCCACTACTCTTGGTCTTATTCCAACATGCATTGTTCTAAGAAGCCACGAAGGGAATGTCAAATTCTAGCTTCTTGGGGCACTTCATTTGTCACCAGAAAAGAACAACTTAAACCAAATCAGCAGAAAGATTTGTTTCTGGGCTTGTTAATTACGTGAAATTGAAGAATTAAATGCAATGTCATGACCTCCGAAAATATTTCATTCCCTTTATTTCATCCTCATCTCAATGTATAACTAGCCATATTTCATAGTCTAGGGTTTACTGATTGAAACAGAGCAGGTATGTGGCACATGATGTAATCTCTAAACCACTTCAGCTTGGCCCATTTGTCCGTCAAACCGTGCGCTCAAGTTAGAACGGCTTCTGCTCACTCAAGGTTCTCTCACATGCTCGGTGGTTAAAGAGTTAGATTTATATAAAGTTCTTGACACCACAATAAAAGAAGCCGCATTTATATCAACTGCGAAGTACACTAAAAGGCTCAGAAAAACCAAATAAAATCTTGGAACGCTGCCAATATATGGAAAGATGGTATAGCATATATTTTTATTTTATTTTGCTTTGCTGATTTGTATACTGAGTTCTCAAAAATGGGGAAAAAATGATATGTTCTAAAAAAACTTAAAAGTGGCATTGCATTGTTTTGTTTAATGATGGACTCAATTTGAATTTTGATTATAAACAATAGGAAATTGGAGCCAATTAGTAGTTAATTTGTCACAAAAGTTTTCCTGGCCACAAAACAGCATTTAATTTATACACTTTTATTCTTATAAAAGATTCTAATAGAGGAAAATAAAATGTCAAACATCAATAAATGTTATTTTAGCAAATATAATTTTTAGATGTACTATTACTTCACATATTTAAACAGACAGTAGATAGGAATATCGTATATTTAAACATAAATCCATTTAGAAATACTAGCTAGATCCTTTATAGCATCTTTATCACATGGGTCAACTAGAAAGTCTATAATAAACAGCAGTTGCCATATATTACAGATTAATATTAGTTGCAGATAATTTATAATTTTTAGAATCAAGTCAATCTTTCACACAAGTTTAGGTTCCTCTGTTACTTCCTTTCATAACATCCTGTTTATCTTTTCATTTTATTTGTTAAATTATAATAATTGATGAATTGTGCAATTTTTGTTAAAGTGCTTTTCCTGTTATGTTCTGAACTCCATGTGGGACTACATTTTCTTGTTCACTACACTTCACTTAATATGTACTCCAGTGCTTAAACCATAGATGTGCTCAATAAAGGTGTGCTTAATGAATCAAGGACTGAAAGGTCTGCACCAGGGGTGGGCAAACTATGGTTCAAATCCAGCTTGTTGCCTGCTTTCTACAGCCATCAAATAAAGAACACTTATTTTTTTCTTCTATCTTTAGGTGTATCTATTTTTCAAATGGTTATTTAAGTACCTAAATAGCAGCCTCAGTTTTGCCTGTTGGTCCATAAATTCTAAAATATTTACTATTTGGCCCTTCAAGAAAAATGTTTCCTGACCCTGATTTAGACCACCCCTGTCCAAAAGAACTATGGTAATGATGGAAATATTACATATCTGTGCCCTCCAATAGGATAACCACAAACGACATATGGCTATTGATCACATGAAATTTGTTTAGTGTGACCGAGAAATGCAACTTTTCATTTTAACTAATTTAAATAAGCCCATGTGGCTAGGAGCTAGTTTGTTAGCAGCGGATCTAGATATACAACACAACAGACATCATGTAAACACAGTAAAAACTTACTTGGAGATCAAACATATCTCCAGAAAAAAAAGAGAAATATTTGAAGGTAGTTTGGCCTTTCTGGCAAAACTGAGTAAAAAAATAAAATAAATTATCACCGGTTCATGAAAACAACCAACATTACGACAGTACAAGACCTGAAGGTAAAAGTTAATTCATTTATTTTGGCAGTTACATAGAAACTCATTTAAAATAAGTGGTGGTCGGTTCTTCATTCTATGACCTACGAATGAAAAAAATTATTTTGGATAAGGCAGATAATGTTACTGTTCTATTAATAAGTAAACAAAGGACATTGCTTTTTTTTTTTAAGATTTTATTTATTTATTTGACAGAGATCACGAGTAGGCAGAGAGGCAGGCAGAGAGAGAGGAGGAGGCAGGCTCCCTGCTGAGCAGAGAGCCTGATGCGGGGACTGGGGGCTCGAGGACCCTGGGATCATGACCTGAACCAAAGGCAGAGGATTTAACCTACTGAGCCACCCAGGCACCCCCAAAGGACATTGCTTTTATGAAGATTTTGAAGCTTCTCTTTGCTTTATTGAAAGACACATCACTCACTTCCAAAGAAATTCTTGAAATACATAGAATGCTATTAAAGCAAAATGTTCTCTAGCACAGTAGGAAAACATTAGAGCACATAAACAAGTAAAAACATAGATATAATCCAACAGTATCCTCAAACAGCATTAAGAAGGCATTAAAGTGGCCTGAGAAGTAAAGATTCAAATTGCAAAGTGAAGTTTAAACACCACATTTATATGTAATTTCAAGTCTTTAAGTTGAGAAGCGTTTATAAGGAAATCTAAAATATGTGCTTTTTAGGATTGAAATTGTTTGCTGCTGTTATTCATAACACTTAAAGTAACTTTAAAAATTTAAAAATTAGAGTATATCTCCTTTTCTTGTTTATATTGTTTCTTACTTGTCTATGTATGAAATACTACCTCCCTGAGTAAAACTACTTTGGCTGCCGCCTTTTATTTCAAATGATTTTATCATTAGGGAAAAATTTGAAATCATGGTGGACAAATAATCCCTTAATGCTTTTCCTGGCTAGCAAGAAATTTGTCAAAGCAATCCAATTTCCAAATAGCATACAAACTCAGGAAGACACTGAGCCAATGCATCTGTTCCTCTCTATAGAGTATGCACAAATGCCTTTCCTTTTGGGAGAAAATCCTAAGACTGAATTCTCTGAAAGGACAAGTTAGCTCTAGTAACAAAATATCATTTATAATGTCTCTCTGATAAAACTTTAGAATTTTGTAAAAAGTCAAGTATTATGAAGATACAATTATTTACATGCAGCAATATTCACCCTTTTTAAGTGTACTGTTTAATGAATTTGACAAACATACAAATCATGCATTCGCTACCCAAATTAACATATGGGACATTTTCATCACCCCAAAATGTTCCCTTATACCCTTTTGTAGATGGATGATCCATTCCTTTACCCACAGCCCCCTGGCAACCAGTGATGGATCTGTTTTCTGTCTCTTTTCTAGAATGTCATATAAATGGAACCATACAGAATGTAATCTGTTGTGTCTGTCTTATTTCACTTAGCCACTTGGTGTAATGCTTTTGAAATTCATCCATGTTGTTGCACGTGCATGTAGTTCATTGCTTGTTGCTGAGAAGTATTCCATTGTATGAATATATCACAATAATTTTACCCATTTTGCTGGTGATAGACTTTCAGCTACAGGAATAAAGCAACTATTAACATCTGCTGTGTGGACATAGGTTCCATTTCTCTTGGGTAAATATCTAGGAGTGGAATTGTTGGGTCATATAGTAAGTACATGTTTAACCTTATAAATACCTGCCAAACTGTTCTCCAAAATAAGTGTAGTATTTGCATTTGCATGAGCAATCTTCACAGCTCTCATTGTTTTATGTGGGGGGTCTAACAATATTATCAATCCTTTTAATTTTTGTCATTTGAAAGGTGGTATAGTGGTATTTCCCTGTCTCCTTGTGCTTTTAATGATTAAAAATGAATCATTAAAAAATCACTAAAAACGATGATTAAAGATGAATACTTTTGCATATGTTATTGCCATTTGTATATCTTCCTTTGTGAAATATTTGTTCAAATCTTTCTTTTTACTGAATTTTTTGTTGATTTATGTATTCTGCAAACAAGCTCTTTTATCAGGTAGGAGCTTTGCTAATTTTTTTTTTTTCTTTCACCAATCTGTGGACTGTTAACAATGTCTTTGGAAGGTCAGACATTTTAAATTTGTTAAGTCCAATTTGTGAAATCTTCACTTATGGTTCATGCTTTTGGTGCCTAAGAAACCTTTCCTTAACCAAAGGTCACAAATATTTTTTCCTAGGTTTTCTTCTAGTAGTTTTATTTTACATTCAGATCAAAGATCCATTTCAAATAACTTGTATGCGATATGTGGTAAGGGTTAAGCTTTTTTTTTTTTTAATTTTTATTTTGATATGCAGTTGTTTGTAACACTTGCTGAAAAAAGTATTTAAGCCCACTGAATTGCTTTGGCAGCTTTGTCAAAAGTCAACTGACTGAAAGGTACGCACTGATTTCTGAGCTCCCTAGACGTGCCATTCATCTATAAAACTATGTTGAAACAAATGCCACCCTGCTGTCATTACCGTAGTTTTCTAGTAAGTCCTGTAAATTGTTATATTTTATATAAATAAAGTGAATATTTATATCCTTCCGGAACCCAAGTACCTCTGAAACAGTCGTTCACTATAGAGTGTGGGTAGAGGCCTGCACTGATTTGAGAAGATGCCATTCCTCCAAAGATGAAAGAGCTGGTAGTTACTCCAGGTGTTCTACATCCCTGTGTTCCACAGACAGGGGGTTTGCTAAACCCAGGGGATCCACAGATAGAATTCAGGGCACCTGTGATCTTGGATCTTGGAGAAAATGTTCTTTATTCTCACTAACTGCTAATCGTAATTTAGGCTCTCCGTCAGTTATAAATGCGGACAAGAAACCTCAGTAGTACTGGTAGTACTTGCAACTGTTGCCATAGAAGGTACAGATATTTCCATGTCACATTACAGTTATGGTTGATATCTTCAAATATTGTTGACATTTACGGTCACTTAAAAATTAGAATTTTAGAACTGCTATGTGATCTTTTTATTCAATGAGTTAATAAACACACATGTACTATTAAATCGTAACTTAAAAAAATTCTTTTAGTAATGATCTCAATATGATTGGTTTCCTTTGTCATATTATGTATTTCACTTTTATTCAAAAGAAAATGTTTGAGAAGAGGCCCAAAGTCACTTCTAGATAGCCGAAGGGGTCTGTGGCACAGAAATGGTTCAGATTGGCCCTCTGTATTCCCATTTCACAGACCTACTACTTAGGCTGTCTTCCATTACAAGGGTCTTTACTACTACAGTTTAGAATATTGCATTACTACCAGCTCTGCCTTATTTCATCTTATACTACATGTAATCATAATATATTGTATTTCTTTTTATTTATTTATTTATTTATTTATTTGACAGAGGGAGGAGAGATCACAAGTAGGCAGAGAGGCAGGCAGAGGATGGGTGGGGGCAGACTTCCCACTGAGCAGAGAGCCCGATTCGGTGCTCGATCCCAAGACCCTGGGATCATGACCTGAGCTGAAGGCAGAGGCTTTAACCCACTGAGCCACCCAGGAGCCCCCATAATATATTATATTTCATCTTATTAAGAAAGGTTCAATAAACCTTTACTAAACTTGTGAGATTAGATAATGTTGTAGGTCCAAATCTGGAGATTCAAAGGTATATCACATGGTTCCTGCCTTTGAGGAACTTAGGTTCCACTAGGCAGATTAGGAAGTAGGCATGCAATTTTCAGTCTCTGTGACCTAATAAGTATACGTGGGAGTGACCTAGATGATGTTCTTACCCTTCACTTGGGTGGTGGTGGAGGTGTGGGCAGAATATCAGCAAATGCCTCCCACAGGCACTGACACACATGACACCTGGAGAACAAGAAAGCTGTAACTAGAACGGGAAGAGACCAGGTCACACAGAGGAAACAGGAGCAAGCATCCAACTCCACTCTGCTTGGAGCCCTGGGGCAGAAGAATGGCCAAGGGAGGAATGACGCATTACCCCATTACCCCAGCAACCCTGCGAAGTGTCAAGGAAGACAATCCTTCTCACAAAGCAGAAGCCCAAACAGCTTCCCACTGTTGCTTAGCATACTCAGCTTGCACTGCCAGTGTATCTGGACAGGCAGGAGTTCTTTTTCGCAGGTCCTTCTTTCCCCAGAAGCCGTTAAGTGCTGAGACCTTCTTGCAAGGGCCCCTCCCTATCTTCTGGGCCTTCTTCAGGGTGCCCTCCCCAGGCTATTTTAGTGTGTCTCCTAGGCTGTAGCATTTCCTTCACTCCCACACTGGTGGGTGGCACATGCTCATGTGTTTAGACAGCATGGGCAAAGTGTAGGGACACCCGAATATAGACTTAGAGCCCCGAGCTCTCCTTTTAGCACTTCAGCCCCAGGGGACCCAGTCTAGAGCAGTGAGATCTTCTCCTATCCTGGACTGAATGAGTCATTTATTACATCCTAAACAGAGACTGTTACTAAGAAACATCCCTATTTAAACTGTCCTCAAGCCGGGCAGCAGCAGGGGCTGCTCAGCTAATTAGGGACTAATTGACTCTTTAGCAACATTATCAGCTGTGACAGTCTTTCCTGCCTCTGTCTGCCAGGGTACTGGGACCATTCTCTGTGATGGGCTCCATTTTCACTTTGTTTATCAGGATCTAAATGGAGCAAATTCCAGCCCTGATATCTCATGAAGGTAAGAGTGTGGACATGAAATCTTTATATTTTTGAGGGTTTCTGTTTAGTCCGGGAAACTGCTTCATCTTGCCCAGTAGTAATCCTTATGGGAAACAGACTGCCTACCTTTTAGATGTTTCTGCTTCCAGTTACTGAGGTGACATTACCTTTTCTGAGGAAGAGATTGGTGCCCTCTCTTGCTCTTGTGTAGGAGAGGACTTTTTTTTCATTTTTGGTAGGCATTTTTAATTATGACCATAAAATTTCATGACTTCACTTACCTGGCATTATTCTTTTCTCTCAGAGGAAGGGGATAGTTTTTTTCCCATGGAGGATCAGTGTATTCATTTCCTCCCTTTTCTCCACAGCATGTTCTGAACATGTTCACTGCTAGGCATAGGACAAACAGTAAAAATGATAGGTTTTCTGCCCCTCTAGGATGGACAGAGGAATACAAACATTTTAAAGGTAAGTGCAATAAAGTCATATTCATCTGTACAAAGTTGGGACATCATAAAAAAGACAGTGACTTATATGTGGAGGCAACATCATAAATATTGAAGGACAATGTGGAAAAAAGTGTTGACTAGGAGAGAAAGGGATGTTAGCCTTCCTGGGAGGGATCAGTGAGGGCAAAGTCCAGATGGAGGCAACACTTGAGATACTACAGGAGTCCCAGAAAGTCTGGATACTTTGAAACTATGGTTAGATGGAGTGCAGCAAAAGATTATGCTGATGAAGTAACCAGGAAGAGCATCATGCAAGATTTGGATGTCATGCTAAAGAGTTTGGATTCTCCCGTAAGAAAATGGGAAACCCACAGAAGAGTTAAAGGCAGGGGTAGGAGATTTATGCCAAGGAAACCAGGAAGGTACTTATGAGACCCTGAACTTAGAGAGTAGCAGTGGGACTGGAGAGGAGAGGCAGTGAAGAGAAACATAAGAGGTTGAATGAAAATGACTTAATGTTTAAATGGATTGGAAGGAGAGAGAAGTCTAGGGTGATTTTGGTTTTCAGAGGCAAGTTTCCTTCACTGAAAAGGAGTATCAGAGGAAAAGTGCTTTTGACAGGAAAGTTTAATTTTAGACACGTTGATTTGGAGGTGCTAGGGGAAAACCCATGGGGAAAGGTGATGTCTATCAGGCAGTTGGGTAAACATGGCTAAAAGCTCAGGAGAGAGATTCAGGAGGGAGAATTAGCCCAGAAATTACATCTGAGTGAGCATCACCAGATTCAGGCAGTTTTGAAAGCCATGACCATGTTTCTTGGAAAGAATATAGATTGAAAAAGGCTCAAGGACAGAGTCCTCAAAGGAAAAAAACTAATATTTGAATGATGAATAGAGAACAGTCTGCAAAGAAGGCTGGGAGGGAACAAATAATGGGAGAAAACTCTAAAGTAAAGTGGCTCTTTTGGCTTCTGGGAAGCAAGTTCTTGGGGGTCAGATGTTCCCTCTACCTCCCTAAATCTTATGGCCTGTTTCTCTCTGAGTTGGCTTTGTCTCTTCTCTCTCGAGATCTCTTCCTCTGCTCAGTTTCTGACCCTCTTAATTTTGGCTTCACGTGGTCAAACACTGCCTCCAGAATCTCTTTATACATTGTGACCTTTTAGTTCCCATGCCAAATTCCTAAGAGATAATCTGATAGGTCTGACTCTTCTATTTTTTTATTTAATTATTTTTCGTGTTCCAAAATTCATTGTTTATGCACCACACCCAGCAACTCTTCTTTTTGAGCCACATCACAATCAGGGATCTAGGCTACCCTGACCAGGTCTCTACTCTCACTCCTATCACCTATGGTCTTAAGTATAAAATATGGTTGCCCAGGTTCACCCTTTGGTAGAAGATATGGGCAAGAAGAAAAGAACGTGGTGAAGCTGAACGACATCTATAGTTTAAGAAAGTTTAAAGATGAGAATCCTCAACAATGGCAGATACCAAAGCATGGTAAAGAAAGAGTCCTTTGGATCTAATGATATGGATGCCAGCTAGGCCACTGGTCAGTTGCTGGAATGGCAAAGAGGTATCTGGTTGCTCTGAGTTGGCAATGAATAAAGGCAGGAAGTGGAGACAGAGTTGTGGCTTCCCCTCAGTCAGGATCTTAATCTCAAACTTTATAATATAAAGGCAAAGAAGGGGGGTGATATTGATACAGAACATAGAGTCTAGTGGTAGTTGTCCTTTTTTTTTTTCCCCCTTCTCAAACACCTATTTTATTTTTTTGGGTATTTGCCCTTGTTCTGGAGTAGAACTGTGGGTCAGGACTTATGAGCACAGATAAAAGAACTACCTGTAGAAAAAGAAAGGATCTCTTTAAATGAGACTGGAAGGAGGGTAGGATAAATGATGCTGGTGATCTGTAGGAAAGGTAAGAGGTTAGCAAAGGGCACCGAAGTCTACTCTGCAAAGTCTCTCTCCCTTCATTCCAAACCTTATCTAACACAGGCCTTTACATATACTTTCTTAACCAAATGAACAAATTCCTGTAGTGGCTAAAAGTTTGTAGTCCTGAGGTTCTTCCATGTTCCTGGAGGAGAAGGGAAGCAGTGATATAATGAAACAGTACTGATCTTGGGAGCCAGAAAACCTGGTCACCTTGGGAAAATCATGTACATGTCTCTGAATTCCACTGTAGAGCGGGAATGCTTTACTTACAATGACACTAATATACTATGGAAGTGTAGGAGAAGGAAAAATTAAGCCTGCTAAGATCACTTAGGGAAGAGTTCCAGAGAAAGTGGCTTTTGAGGTGGGTCATGAAATGTGAATAGAGCTCCCCAGGCTAGAATTTAAGGAAAAAGGGTTTAACTCAAACTAAGTGTACAACATCATACACAGAATATGACCATCAGAATCCTGGAATATAATTATCATACACAGAAAGCGACCATCAGAGGCCTTTATGGCTTCTGAATAACCAAAAACTTGGAACTACATATCTTTGCATTGTCATATGAACAAAATACATGCACCTCTCATCAGCTAGCCCCATCATGCTCTTATGTCTATACTGCTGAGTTCCTCCTCTTTCTCACTCATTCTCCCCACTGCTGCTGTCCTTTTCCACAGGGGCCTTCTGGAAATCCTTCTTTACAGAAAACCAACTACTCCATGCGATCATCTTTTTTATCATATACCAACTTCCCTAAAGCTTAACATTTGTTTATTGTCAACTGATGCTATGTTCTTAGATAAATTCTCTGAATAACGTTTTTGTTGTTGTTGTTGTTGTTTTTTCCCAGGTACTCTTCTCTCTCTAGATATTCCTCCTCAGTAACCACTTGAATACTCATAAGTTAGACAACCATTTATGAGCTCTAACTTGAGCTCATAACTTTCCTATGGGATCTACATTGCATATTGGATATCTTTATCATTTGGGGGTTGCAGAGACAGCATATCCAAAACTGAACAATAACCCCCCTAATTCTCAAGCAACCCTAGACTTTCTTCCTCAGTAAATGGCCATACTACTCAGCTAGCCAACCAAACTAGAATCCTAGGGGGGAGGTGAAGGGTGAGTATCTTAGACTTCATTCTCTCCCTCACCTATGATACACAATCAGTAACAAAGACAGGATAGTTTTACCTCTTGGATTATCATTATTTTTTATTTTCTATTTCTACTTCCTCTGCATTAATCCAGGCATTGTCACTTTTCATTTAGGTTTCTGAAATGGGCTCCTAACTGCTGTCCTGTCCTCCTGCTAGATTCTACTCCAATCCATCCTTTAGCCTATAGTCACAGTGATTTTTCTAAAATAGAAATATAATCACATCACTCTTTTCTTAACTCCCTCAATGAAACCTTATGCTGTAAAAGGAAATGTACGTCTTTAGCATGGCATTCAAGGTCTTCTACATCTAGGATCCTGTCAAACCTCTTTGTGATCTTATCTCCATACTCAACTGTTCACATCAAATCGACCTTCAGGCCCCTATAGGGGCATGCTGTCTCATGTTTTTGAAATAATTGTTGCTAATCCTTATTGAGAGGTTACTATTTACAAAGATTTCTGTTAATTGATCTATTCTTTCTCACTGCCCCAAGTGGTCTGTTACCCTAACCCAGTTGACAGACCAAAAAAATGAGCCACAAATCAGTTACGTAACCTAAACAAGGTTACACAGCTAGTGAGGGACACAACTAGAATTTGAACTCTTATCGGTCTCTCTACAGAACCCATTCTTTTAACCACTGTATATAGTACTACCACACTGCCCCTTCTTCTGGAAGACCTTTTTTTTTTTTTTCCACTTTGCTTACCTCGTACTTACTCTTTATCCACCTAATCTGGCTTCTCCTTCCATCAGAATTCTGAAAAACCTCTCACAAAAAGTATCAGTGAACTCCAAAGGAAAATTTTCCATTCTCTTCTTACTTGATTCTCAAATGCTTTCAACCACTGGTCACTCCATAGGCCCTGAAATATCTTCTGTGGTTCATGTGATGATATTCTTTCGTCTTCCTAATTTATCTCTGAATGTGCTTTCTCAGCCTCCTGTTTTTCATCCTCCTCTACAGAATCTTCGTACTGTCATCATTAAAGATATGTCCTACTTTTCCCATTCTTCTTTCCCTATGCTTGTTGTCCTCAAGCTTGTTGTCCTAGCTTCAATTTCCATCTATATGTTGATAACTTCTAAACTTGTATTCATGCTTCCCTTTGTTCCATATAGACCCTTACACAACAGTGCTTCTTTAACATTGCTTGAATTTCTCAAAAGCACCCTACACTCAACATATTCAAAATGGAATTGTCAGTGTTCTCCCAAATATTGCTCTTCAGTGTACCTCAGCACTGCTTTTCATCTAGTTAAGTAATCTAGATAACTGTTACAGCCCATTGACCAAAGAGGAGTAGGAAGAAATCCCTGTAGTCCACCTTAGATTTATTTCACTTACTGCACTGAGGGAATGTACTCCAGGGGAACTGTAGGTTGTCTCAATAAAGTAGAGTTTTAGGAGCTTCTTTCAGGCTTTAGGCCTATATTGCATTGTTATAGAGAGTATTGAAAACCATGGGATCCAGTTTTGAATTGGAAGTTGTCAAAAAGCTAGGGAAATCTAATGACTGGCTTTGCTTTATTTTTTAAGATTTATTTTATTTGTGTGAGAGAGAGAGAGAGCATGTGTGTATATGTGCAAGAGCAGGGGGAGAAGTAGAGGGAGAGGGGAGGGAGGGAGAATGTTAAGCAGACTTCATGCTGAGTGCACAGTCTGCCATGGGGCTTGATCTCAGGATCCTGAGATCATGACCTGAGCCGAAATCAAGAGTTGGATGCTTAACTGATCGCACTCCCCAGATGCCCCTTTGCTTTAAAAAAAAACCAGGAACACTAAAGTGGGCTGAGGGTGGTCACTGCTAAAGAAGTAGGAGTCAGCTACATGTTAGAAGAGAGGATGTTGACAATGACCTTGTCTTTGTTTCAAGTATGCCATTGAGTGAATATTGATCATAATTGTCATTTACTTTATATTTTAGTATCTACAAGTTTTAGCTAGGTAATTTTGGGAAAAATGACTTGAAGTCTCAGCTTTAATTTTCTAATACAAAAAAAACCCACAAAAGAATTATCTATTATTATTTCAGACAGAAAACTCAAAATTACTTTACATATTGTTTTAGTTGCACACATATTTTCTTTCACTTTAGTACTGAAACATTCTTTAGGTTTCTAAGAAAACCCCCCAAATATTATTCCAGCCATTTGCAAAAAGAGTTCTGATTGGCAGACTATGATACCTACCCATTTAGAGGCAGGACAGCCAAGAAATCATCAACTGCTTGAGGTCTAGAGGGTTATGCATCCACCAATATCTTGCTTTTCTCAAGAGGAAACTGAAAAAATGGAAGAAGACCAAGACAGAACACCCTCAAATGATCAAGTGGTAGGATAGTTGCTGTAGTGGTTAGGTAGTTAGACTCTCAAGCCAGAACACCGGGATCTGAACATGCCTTTACTGTTTCATAGCTTTCTTCCTGCGTCCTCCTCCCTGGAATAAGTTGCTTGACCTCTTTGTATCCGAATTTCCTCTGCAGTACAGCAGCAGAAATAATATAGTCCCTTCCTCTTAGGATTATTGTGAGGATTGAATAAGTTAATAAAGTACTTAGAAGAGCACCTAGCACGGCATAGGCACTCAATAAATATTTACTTGGCATTATTATTTTAACCCATCATGTCATTTGGAGTTTGAAAAACCTTTTAAAAATTGAGTAGTTGCCAAGGACACTCTATGAATGGTATGTATGTAAGAGAAATATAAAGTTGGAGTCACCTCTGAAATTTTTTAAACAGATCTGGCCACTCAAGAAGACTCCTTCAGAGAGAGCTGCTCAGATGCCAGCACATTTGAGAATAGTGAATCTGGAATTATGTTAACATACTGGAACCTTCCATGGAGACTGGGATGGTGAAAGAGCAATCTGAATAGTAGACTTTCAAAACTGTCAAGGAAATTGATGATGTATTCCTGCTTGCCAAGAAGGGGCTTATGCAACACCTTTGGACTGAATATGAGGCCAGTAAAAATGGAACTTCTGGGGAGATTCAATTTAATCTATAACTGAATTCTTCTCTTCCTGTCAAGCTGGCCATTTTGACATCTATTAACTATACATGTAAGTGCAATAAATATTTTTTTGATTATGCCATCTGTTTAAATTGGCCTTCTGTGTCTGTTCATACTTTCGGTTAAACTATACGCTGTTAGCATTTACTGGGTTGGAGGTGGTTTCTTTGGTCCAGAGAAAAAGTTTGCAACCAAGAACAAATTATTTTTTAAAATCATATGGAGTACATAAGAAAGTTCTTTGTATTTTTTTTTTTTTTCATTCCGTTACTGGCCATTTGTGCGTTTTTGGAGGGTATGTTTGAATTAAACTTATTGGCACAATTATGTAGAAGACTTGTTATCTTAATTGATTTGTCGAGTCATCCAGAGATTGCTTGCCTATGCTTCCTTGTATTTTATGTACAAATATCTAGGCTGGAGACTATTCAAGAAGCTAGAAACAACCTAAAGGTCTAACAATAAAATAATGGGTAAACAGAATATATCTCATTAAGATGGACTTTTATGAAATCATTAAAAATGATCATTATGAAGGCAGTGTAGAATCATGGGAAAATGCTTCTTATACAATATTAAGTAAAAGAGGCAAAATGCAGAAGGGTATATTGACTGCTAAGGGAAATACAAACTGTATACATTTGGACCAACTGAAAATAACTACTCGATAGTGGGAATATGAGAAATTTAAGTATATTTTCCTCACTTCTCTTTAACAATAAAAGAAAAAAGTAAAGAGCTTTAAATGGCATGACCAAATTATTTAAGAGCCAGATTCTTCACTCATTTTTCATGGATTTGTAAAAATGACAGCTTGTGTGTTAAGGCAACTTGAACTTCAGCCCAAGAACCTGACTTGTTTGCCTCAACAGATTCACTGTATCTTGACTTCCTTAATAAATTCTGTGCAAATTTCAAACCCAAAGGTTTGCTATCTTTATTAATATGAAAAGATCTCATGGGTGAAAAGATACCATAATCAGAGATAAACAGGAGAAGCACAGCATAGGGTGTGGAATGTCCACAAAAAGATATAATGTCCTTTTGAAGAGCTGTTCATAGCTGCTATATAAATTTTTTAGAAGTTAGAGTTTTGAGAGATATATAGATAAAATACAGAATATTTTCACATTCTTAAAATTTACTTCCACATTAAATCTTTTACATGGCAATTAAAAGACACAACTATTAAAAGAAAAGTGGCTGCAAAAAACCCACAACTCAAAACCCAAAATTTATTAACAAGCCCTTTTGGAGTAATGCCTGTTAAAGAAAGTTAGCTAAAGGCAGAGGAGGGGCTTGTGAAAATCTGGTTTCCTTTGTATTTATTCTTCAGCAGTGACTGAAGAAAGGGGGATCTAACCTTCTTAGATACAGACCTCTTGAGCATGAGCCAAGATGTAGGTCCATTTAGGGCAAGGTTGTGAGTACCCTTAGGATTTGCATTTTCCCCAACCCTGGGAGGGAATGCAGTAGACACTACAGAGCCTGGCAGGGTATTCCATGTTCTTGGGCATAAAACTATCTCAGAGGAACCATTTTAAGACTGACTTATCAAATGATAAACACTTGCAGATTCCCTTAAGATGCCCATTCTAACTGAGTAGATTTGGGGTAGAGACTGAGGTCCTGTATTATAAGAAGCTCCCAGGTGATGCTGATGCTGTTGGTTCATGGATTGCATTTTTGAGTAATAAGCTCTAAGCTCGGTTTACTTGAGAAAAATAAGGAATGAAGGAAATTTCCTGCTTAATCTTTGCTTTCCATTATTATTTATAGCTGGTAACTAATCTTTGGACAGGGAAGTACGTCATGGAGTGGACTCCAATTTTTTTTTTTTTTTTAATCACTCTGGGGGTCAGAAGATCAGTATTGGTCACTAAGAAATACACCCTGTAACTCTTACATTGAAGTCTTTATTCATTGCTCTGTTTTCACCGGCTTTTGGGAATGTTATTGCCTTAACATTATGATGTGTGCACATCCGCTTGGATGGCTACTTTCGAAGTTTCATTTATAAACAGATCTCTTTATAAAATCCCTTCTCTGATTCTTTTCATGACCCTTTTATATATGATATGTAAAATGCCAGGGTATTTGGTATTTAATAATCAGCAGTTGTTTTTAGGTTTGTTCTTAGTAATTAAGATTTAATTAAAATAAAATTAAAGTTAATGTCTTCGGCAGGAAACCTATTGGTTTTCATTGATCTTCCTAACTTACTTTTTTTTTTTTTTTAAAGATTTTATTTTTATTTATTTATTTGACAGACAGAGGTCACAAGCAGGCAGAGAGCAGGGAGAGAGAGGAGGAAGCAGGCTCCCTGCTGAGCAGAGAGCCCGATGCGGGGCTCGATCCCAGGACCCTAGGATCACGACCCGAGCCGAAAGCAGAGGCTTTAACCCACTGAGCCACCCAGGCGCCCCTAACTTACTTTTATTTTTTTTTTTTTATTTTTTTTTTTTAAAGATTTTATTTATTTATTTGACAGACAGAGATTACAAGTAGGCAGAGAGGCAGGCAGAGAGAGGAGGAAGCAGACTCCCCGCCGAGCAGAGAGCCCCATGCGGGGCTCGATCCCAGGACCCTGAGATCATGACCTGAGCCGAAGGCAGCGGCTTAACCCACTGAGCCACCCAGGTGCCCCCCTAACTTACTTTTAAAAAAGATTTTATTTATTTATTTGTCAGAGCGAGAGAGGGGGGCAGGCAGAAGGAGAATTGGGCTCCCCGCTGAACAAGGAGCCTCATGTGGGAATCATTTCCAGGACCTTGGGATCATGACCTGGGCTGGAGGCAGACGCTTAACCAACTGAGCCAACCAGGCGTCCCAGATCTTCCTAACTTATAATTAACCACTATTATTTGTGTTCAAGTCTTTCAAAAGTGGCCTCACAATCCAACTTTTAATTTTAAATTACAAAGTTCTGATTATAACATCATTTACTTATGAGACAATAAAATCTAAGTATGAGATATAGTACCCAAAGTAGTAAAAATGAATACCTTATTTTGAATGTCAATGGGTTCTTATTATTGAATTATTTTTTTAAACCTGCAAACAGTGAGCTGAAATAGCTCTTATATTTCCTATGAGAACACATTATTTTTTAAAAAGATTTTATTTATTTATTTGACAGACAGAGATCACAAGTAGGCAGAGAGCAGGCAGAGAGAGAGGAGGAAGCAGGCTCCCTGCCCAGCAGAGAGCCCTATGTGGGGCTCGATCCCAGGACCCTGGGATCATGACCCGAGCCGAAGGCAGAGGCTTTAACCCACTGAGCCACCCAGGTGCCCCGAGAACACATTTTTATAGAAAACATATCTACATTTTTTTTTCTATTTGCTTTATTTGTATAGTCTTCAATATAGTACTAGACCTTAATTCTTTGGCTCACAAAAACTTGGAGACCACAAAGGTAGACAAAAGTAAAAAAAGAGTGGTCTTTAAGCAGATATTGGGCATTCAAATAACTATGGTTGGGGTGCCTGGGTGGCTCAGCTGGCTAAGCGTCTGCCTTCGGCTCAGGTCATGATCCCACGGTCCTGAGTTGGGCTCCTTGCTCAGCAGGAAGCCTGTTTATCCCTCTCTCCCTCTCACAGTCCCCTCGCTTATGTTCCCTCTCTCGGTATCTGTCAAATAAATAAATGAAATCTTAAAAAAAAAGATCACTATGCTTTCAGGATAATAATTCCTAGAGTGAATGAGGAATGGGTGAACCATTCTGAAGTATTACTGCTTGCTCCGTGGATGTATACTACAGTTATGATTATTAAGGATCTATATCCCTAATGCATGTTACTGAACTACTTTGTTGTTCTAAAGATGTTCAATGAAGTTTTGTTGGATTTTCTAATGTCTTACTTGATGAGAAACACACATACTCTGTTCTTTGTAAAGCTACAGAAATTTGGTCTTCTGTTTCCTATCTTTCAAAGATGGCACTTCTCATCTGGCCAACAAACAGCTATCCTATCCTCCTTAAGCATTTGCATCTCTCTATAACAGAGAGGTTGGAATCTAAAAATCAAGACATAAATGTGCATACAATGTCACTCCACGAGACAACTATGACCTATGACCTTCAGAGGCTCTGTAACATTGCTTTATTTACTTAACAAAACTCCATGAGATTTAATTTTACTTTTCATAATAAAAGAATGGTTAAGGAGATCTTGGTTAATTTACTATGGTTTCATTAATCTTAAAGGTAGAAATTATGCTATTAACAGCAATAATTTTAACGAAATCCCTTCTTCTCCAAGCATGTGCAACCAATTTATTAGAATGAAAACATATTACCAATAATCTCATCAACAAAAGTAGATATCAAAACTGTGCTAAAGATCTAAAATATGAAGCATATTTTAAAAGAATTTCAAATCTGTTTATTTTCAAGACAAACAACAGTATTTGCTATCAATGAGAGCAAAGTTAACTGAGAAAATAATTTACCTTGCAGTAGTTTCAATATCTACACTCTAAATGTTGACCCTCAAAAAGTCTAAATATCATTCCTCAGTACAGTGTAATGGGCACTCAGGGATGGCTTCTCGAACCTAGCAGAAACTGGTAATGTGAATAGTTTTGGAGCCTTTAAAGGGAACAATTTATATACACAGAAAGATATTTCGCATTCCGATATATGTTAAAAGTAAATCTCTTTGCCTTCAATATTATTTTTAGTTCTCTTCTTTTAAGTTAGCTTAAGTAGAAATATAACACTTAATTGTTTCATGATTTAAAGTCTCTTCGTATGCCTTTATTCATAGAGGTTTACCTGCAGCTATACTGTCTATTAAAATTAGAAATATTCTGAAGTCACCAGAATACAGAGATGTTTGTTGTTATAATCAAATGGTATCTGGAATTGTTTTATCTTTCCCCTGAAACACATTATTTGAGTATACTTTGCCTGGCGGAAAACCATCATTGAGTCTTTTGCTTAAAGAGTTGTAGCAGTAATAGAAGACTGGATTCTTTCCTGAGAGGGGAGCTAACTCAGAATATATGTGCACTTAGTTCAACATGATTAGCTAATGCACACCAAGTCCCATGTTGACCAAATGGTGAATTTTAGGTTGGAATTTGTATACTTTTTTTTCTCAAATTCAACATGTTCAATCATAACTGTCTGAGTACAAGTTAAAGGCTTCTCCTCCCACGAGATTTAAATACATGCTACTTTGTTCTGTGCTGAAATGTGTTAACTCTCTTATTCTGGATTGTGCATTGGAAAACTCTAATAAAAACAGCATAATTTTTTTAAAGGTCTTCCCACTGACAGAACATCTGCAAACTTAATGAGGCGATCCATTGAGATAAATACATCAACTAATAAATTCCCGTACATGCAGCCAGTAGCATCACTGGCCAAGTACAAACCATCTGGGGAGGATTGGAGACTTTCAGTTCCTTTGGTCACAGGTTAGCAAAGCACATATTTCACATAGCAGGTTATTTCTTAAACAGTCCTCCTACCTGAAAATAAGCCATTCTACTGACCACATTTAGAAACAACCTAAAGGAACCTATAATTAAAGAGGAGAATGGAACAGAAGTGAACAGTTTAGGACAAAGGTAGTTCAGAGTAAAGGACTATGTGTTTATGTACATACTTTTTTCCTTCCCAAATATCATTATCTAAATTTTAACTCTTCCATATGCCTCTTATATGTGTTTCAATGACTATATTATAAACTCCTCAAGATTAGGAACTGTCATAGTCTAGTTCTATGAATCTTTCTTCCCAACCTATAGTGTCTAGAATAGTCTTAGTCATAGTATTGCAAACAGACAGTGGTTGACTGAATTTTGTGCCACATCTACAAAGTACTTTTATTGAGACGTGGGAAATTAATAAAAGATTAACTGCAGATTCAATTTAATAGTTGTAGAATATTCGTATTTTATTTTCCTTCTTGAGGCTGTTTTGGCATACTGTGCTTCTTTGAAAACGTTTTCCATTTCATGCATTTATTATCATAAATGTATTGGCAAATTTCTTGGCATGTTCCCTTTTATTTTTTTTATTTTTATTTTTTTAAAGATTTTATTTATTTATTTAACAGAGAGAGAGAGAGAGAGAGAGAGAGAGAGATCACAAGGAGGCAGAGCAGTAGGTAGAGAGCGGGGGGAAGCAGGCTCCCTGCTGAGCAGAGAGCCCAATGTGGGGCTTGATCCCAGAACCCTGAGATCATGACCTGAGCCAAAGGCAGAGGATTTAACCCACTGAGCCACCCAGGCAACCTGGCATGTTCCCTTTTATACTCCTGATATTGATTATTTGTATGTTTATCTTTTTAATGATTAGTCTTGCCAGAGTTGTATGAGTTTTATTAGTTATCTAAGATCCAACTTTTGAAGGTGTTAATCGTCTCTGTGTATTTCTTTCACTAATAATATTTTGATTTTTAGTCTCTTCCTTTTCTAATATGTGTTCAAAGCTAATGTTTTCTTATGTTATGGTTTAGCTCATCTCACAAGTTTTGATGTGCAGTGTTACCATTACAATTCAGTTATTTTCATTATTACTCAAAATATTTTGATTTCCACTGATTTCTTCTGAGACTCAAAAGTTGTTTACATGTATAATTCTTAAGTTTAAAGTATATGAGAATTTTCTACTTAGATTTAAAACTTTTTTTTTAAGCTTAAGTGCATTGTGGGTCAGAAGCTGTAATTTCCATTTTTTGAAAATCTATTACAATTTATCTCAAAGCCCAGCACATGGTCATTTTTTAAAAAATACTCCATGTGTACTTGAAAAAAATGATGTAGTGGTTGGGAACAGTGTATTGTAGTTGTCCATCAGGTCAGTTTTACTTTTTTCATTGTTCAAATCTCGTATCTTTATGATTTTGTTTGCTTTTCTCATAAGATAGATGGGAGCATGAAAATATTCCCAGCATGATTATAGATTTATTTCTTTTATAGTTAATTTTTGTTTTATATATTAAGATTATGTTATTAACTACATGGCAACTTATAATTATTATATTTCCTGGCAAACTGAAGCTTTTTCATTATGAAGGATTTCTCTTTATAGTCAAGAATTTTTTTTGCCTGACATTAACTAATATCTACTTTTCATTCATACATTTTCCTTTTGATGAATATCTGCAAATATGCCTTTTCTATTACTTTTGAACTTTTTGTACCCTTGTTTTAGTTCTGTTTCTTCTAACTAACATGTTATTGGGCACTCTTTTTCCAGTAAGTCAATCTTTTTGTTTTATAATTGAAGCATTCAATTTATATTTAATGGAATTACTGATATATCTAGATGTAGTCTACCATCCTACACTATTTGCTTAATATATGTATGTACCAAGAATTAATTGATTTACATTGAGAACTGCAACCATCTGCATTAATCTGACAGAGCTAAGGGGTCTAAGAACTGAGACCACCTATACCAACGTGATTTGTTTGTTAAAGAAAAACTTTCAGAGGGGGAGACGAACCATGAGACTGTGAACTCTGAGAAACAAAGTGAGGGTTGTGGAGGGGAGGGGAGTGGGGGGTTAGGTGAGACTGGTGGTAGGTATGAAGGAGGGCACATATTGCATGGAGCACTGGTGGTGCATAAACAATGAATCTTGGAACACTGAAAAAAAATAAAATTAAAAAAAAAAAAAAAAAAACTTTGCCCAGGAAAGTTAAGACTGTAAGCCAATAAATGACTTCATTGTTTCAAGAAAAACTCATATATTAATTTATCTTGGACAATCTGCTCACCTTGGCAAAAAGCTCACTTATCAAGTAACAGTTTGCTTATCAAGACTTCTTCAAGACCCTTCCCTTGCTATAGATACCAATCATAAAACTATTGTCATGAACTTTTCCAAACTGTGGTCTGGTCCCCACCTGAAAAGAGCCACCTTTTTTAAACCACTTGAGCCCAGACTTTACAATCCTGTAAATATCGTCTCCTGACTTCACCTTCAGAAACTGTCAAGGCAGAATCCTTTAATACTACAGAGAGTTCTAATAAACTTAATTTTGCTTTATTAACAGATTCCCTGGGGATATTTTGGGGGAGTTCAAAAACATATCTATTCCTTTAATCCTCATAACAACCTTATAAATAAATTCTATTCTTATGTTCCTTTTACAGATGAGAAATTGAGGCATACTGAATACTAAAGTGGCTTACACAAGGACACACAACAATTTAACTCACATGAATCTAAACTATGCTACTAATATTACTGAGTCTATCTGTCCCCGAAGTCTACCTTTGAAGATACCATGAAGGATCCTATGTCCTGACCCTCTCTGCCCTATGCAATAATTACAGTACTGATTATAGTAATTAGTAATTTTGTTGTCTTCCTCACTAGACTGTGAGCTCTTTAAGAACGGGCATATCTTGTTTACCTCCATGATGCCAGTGCTGAGCATAACCTCTGACATATGATAATCATTCAATAAATGTTTCCAAAACGAAAACTAAGTGAAACCCCACTTTACAAATGAGGCTCTGCCATATTAAGAGTCTTGCTGTAGCCCAGTTTGAATGTAACTGTCATGACTTATGCTCCCGCCAGTACCCCACATTCCTTAGCTCAACTGTAAATGAGTTCTCCAACAGTAGTTTTTATGAGATGAGAGTCTAAAACATTGCAATGGGGATTGATACTTATAAAGCCACAGTCCTATCAAAATATATTTCTTTGTTTTTTTTTGCTGAAATATTATAATCTCAGTGTGATCTGAGGTTATCTCATGTGGATTAGCTTGAGTCACACAAATGTCTCTAATAAAAACAGAAAGCATTAATTGGTAAATGTACTTTCTAACATTTTAAGACAGGGGGAAGTTACTAAAAAGTTTCCTTGGTTTTGAAACAGCTGGAATTCACTTCTCTATACTAAACAGGGCTTTACATATATGAATTTTTTTTTCTTTATTATAAGGAGAAAATAATGTTATATAAATATTTGGTCATCAGGGGAAAAGTTCAAAATTTGTGGGGCCTGGGGTGGCAAATATGAGTGTGTGCACGCTTGCTTATAAGTGTATAGATGAAAGAAGATTGGTAAAAAGTTGATAATTACTGAAGTTTGTGATGAGTACAAGGGGATTCATTGGATTCTTCACTTCTGAACACATATGAAATTTTCCATAAGCTTAAAATGGTTAATTTCCCCAGTATTGTGCTAGCTATACAAAGTACCTGATTATTCATATATATACTGGCTGTAAACTTAGTATCACAACCCAAAGCAAAAGTTACTCTTTTCATCTGCGGATAGACTCTAAAATTTAAGAGAGTAGCTACTTGTGCTGGAAGAATTTTCATAGTCTTTTGCTGAGCATCAAGGAAGCTTTTCCCCAACTGTCCATCTCTTCTGTGTCCACCTCTATATTAGAAACCTCAAGATTTCTGCAGGTGAAAGGAGGCTGCACCACACCACACACAGCACAGGCCTTCTTTCCTTCACTCCTGCTTTTCTCAGACTGGCTTTCTACAGAGCACAAGGTAATTCCATCAAGTGCAATCCAGCCCTGGATTTTAGTAAGATAAACAGCTTCAAGAATCCTGAAAGTGATGATCTCACAAGATGTACACTCCTTTAAGGGCACAAAATATTTCCTCACGTAACTTAGATTAAAACACACCTAGTAAGCACTTTTTATGTCTGCCTGGTTCCTGGGTGTTTTTTTTCCCTTTAAATGTGGATTTTCCCCTCTGGATAACATGGAAAATCCTTCCAAAATCTGGAGAAAAATGCAAAGGATCTTCTGCACCAACTAATTTTATGATATACATACCTCTACCATTCCTGTCAATAAAAGTTTTTAAGTCAGTAAAAGTCAAAATGTGGTGTGCAGCAAATATCTAAAGTCTCAAATACAACAGAAAACAAATGTCAGATCACAATATCCTACTGATATTACTAATTCAGGAATGTGGGTCAATCCTTTTTTACGATTTCCATGAGTTCTTATTTTTACTAATGTATGCTTTGACAATGGAAAAATAGATTATGGTATTCTGTTGTTAGCTAGTATTTTATTGTTTATTTAAAATATAGAGCAATGTTTTTCAAATATTTACATAACACAACACAAATGTTCAGAAGAGCAAAATTAGGGATAGGCTCCACAAACAGATACATCTAATACCTTGCTTCAACTGAAATCATTGCTGCTTCTTCAGGGCAATAATAGCATAACATCTGGGAGATTTCACAGGATCAAACAACTTCACAAGTGCAACCCATGCAATATCTTCCTGCAAATTGATAAGTGATTTAAATACATAGCAATTTGTTGAAGATAAGAATGAAAGATGAGTTAGACTATATACTGTAATATTAAAAAAAGAACATAAAAAACAAACTATGTAAAAGAAAATTATTCTTTGTTGGATGGAATTAACATTTATAATTTCACCTCTGTGGAAATAAAGAGGTATATAGTTAGTGAAGTACAAGGTTACTCTTTGCTGCAATTGTGAAAAATGAAGTGGTCAAAAAAAATTGGGTATTACGGAAACAAATTATTATATGATGAAACATTATCCAGCTTCTGTAGTATATTTAATGAGCTGGGAAATTTTTTGAATAAAATGAAACAAATTATATGCAAAACTATACTTATAATTTGATTCCAATTTTAATTAAAGCAGGCATAGTGTGCTCGTACATATATGTGTAGCATATATATATTAGAGAAAGGCACTAGAAAACATATCAAAAATTTAAATGAATGCTGAAAGATGAAATCATTTTTAATTTTTTTATTCTTCATTTAAAATCTCTAACAAATATTACTCTTATAATAAAATATTATTTATATTATTTAAAATGTTACTATTTAAATATTTAAAGTATTAACAAATTAATATGATTTCTATCACTTCATTACCAATCTATTAATCTTCATGCATACCATTTACTTATTTTATTTACTTATTTTTTTACCACTTATTTTATTTAGGTCAATGGAAATTGTTTTGAAAAGGGACATAAGGAGTACCTAGTAAAACAGGCCTGATTCTGTCACCTACAAATTTGGAAAACTAAAATTTCCAGTGACTCTAAGTTAGTTGACAGCTTAAGAAAGTAAACAAATCCAAATATTTAAAAATTGCCTTTTTCCATAAAAATACGAATTAGAACAAAAGCAAATTTATTAAAATTCATTTGTTCCAAATGGCCTGCTGAAGAAGTAAAACTACCCACTAATACTGAATCCATGTGTGGGTTTAATTTAAATAGTTCACATAACTATTTTGATCACAGCTAGAGTAAAATCTGCAAAAAAGTATTTTCCCTAAAGATAACCAAGAAAACAATTTTGGGGGGCATTCAACAAAGGTAAAACAAACAAGACTGTGAAAAAAAAAGTAATTTGCACTGATCAGAAGAAGTTTTTATACTGTGGAGTGTGTATGTCCAAAATCCAAAAGTGATTTAAAAGGTAAATTCTTATAAAATGAAAATATACATACTATCTTTTATATCTGGCCTTTATTAATTTTAGCTATACATTATGTCATATATGATGGTTATATGTACTGCCTACTGTATAGGAATTACCATACAATTAAAAGAATATAAACTTTTATAAAAGAAGCCTTGCTGAAAACATCTGTTGTACATATGTTTATGTTTAAAAAGAGATAGAATGAATATTTAAACTTCAAAAATATAATGAGAAAAATTATCTGACTAGTTTTCGGTCAAAGAAACTTACTCTAGATATAAGTGGGTCCATTTACTGGATTTTATGAAGACATTTATTATGTTTTTTAAAATATCATAATTTACCTGTTCTTTTAGGTAGCAAAGTCGATCTAGAAGAATCAATGCCTCTATACAAGGAGCCAGAACAACTTTCAACTAAAAGAAAGAATAAGATAGGATGGTAGAACTTAAAACAACAACAACAACAACAAAAAAAACCCACCTTAACACTTATGTTCAAGAAAATGTATCTACAGAAATTTATGTAAGGCCAAATCTCCAATACCAATTGTATATCTTCAGAAAATGAATACTGCAGAGATGAAAAGTTTTTCTTTAATGATCGTAGGAAAAGAATGTCGTTTGGATGACTCTGAGGTAGAATCCAAAGGCAGTCCTACATACGTGATAGAGAGCTTTCAAAGGTACTAAAAGTAAAATTCATTAAAAGGAATGCTTGTGAAATAACTGCATTGAGACCAATATGTGTTCAAAGAACTCTGAAATTTCTTTCTGTGCATTTATGATACACTTTAAGAGAAATCTACCATGTGTTCTCTTTATTACATTACTGACACCTAATATAGTTCTGAAATAGGAAATGATCCAAAAGGGTTTTTCTGCAGTAAGAGAAAAACAACATTGGTTGGTCCCATAATAAAATTTAATAGAACCCTATTCAAGTCTAGTAACATATCCAATTTAATAGGTTTAATTCTGAGATTTACCATATTAAAAGCTTCCAGCTCATTCATTCTAGGCTTATACTTCTCGTAGTAGTCCATTATAACTTTTTCTGGCAGCTTCAAGATAAAACAACAACAAGAAATTTAACAACAGTTAAAAAAAGTTTTTCCTTATCAGACATAACCCCTAAAGTAAAATCAACATAACAATTTAAAAGAAACCTCGGTGTCTGAAGAACTCTAAGGATACGCATGAAGCAAGTCAATATAACAAAGTTCTTTCATTGATATCTTCTGTACCTAGTTTATTTAGCATACCATAAATAAAATCAGCAGTAACAACCTATTACTATTGTTTAATTTTAGTAAATAGATGAAATATTTACTTTCACTTGTTTCTATGCTTGGAGTACACAGGAGCTCTAAACAAACATTTTTTTCAGTAAAGTTAAAGATTTAAAATGTTGTATCTATATGTCCTAAAGAATAATCTTCAAAGGCAACAAGAACACAATAAGGACATATGTTCACATTTAAGGTAATTTCCTCTAACATCCACTTAACAACCCACCAACAAGCATTACTTTCCGATTTTTCTCCAAAACACAGAATGCCTTATAGTACACTGAACACTTGGGGTTCGCAGGCCACTTTTAAAAATACATGTGCTTCTGTTCACACCAGCTGAACTTTATCTTTACTGAGTCAACTGTATTCATGTATAAACTTGATATAAGTATTACACAACTAATGAAATACTAATGCAAAAGCAGAAGTTTTTTTTCTATAAATTGGATGCCTTTTTGAAAGGCATGATAAAGGAAAGTCATCAGAAGAAACTGCTGTCAAATTACATACGCTCAAAACAAATGAAAGACTGGATGAAAACAAGTAAAAAATCCGAAAGGATTTGTATTTAGATTTTTTTGCAGATGTCTAAATGACTTTATTATTTTTTTCAAAGCCTTTATTCTTTTTCTTACTGCATTAAATTTCTTTTGAACTTCGAAAGTACAAAAAGGTAACAGTGAAAAGTTTTTGTCTCAATCAATTTCTAGTGCAGCCTTGCAGAAAAGATTTCTCCCTTGATACAGAACCCAAGCAGATTATACCTCCTTCTCCCAACCCTTTTTAAAATTTTGCCCATTTTTCAATCAAATGACTACCTCCTGAACCAAATTTTTGCACTAGCGTATACTGAACTGAATCCAGGCCTGAACTTCAAGCCAGCAGAAATTCTCATCTTACAAAATTGTGTGTGTGTTTGAATTAGAGCTTTTATTTGGTCTTTACTTCTCTCCCGCCTTCTGAGATCAGCAGTTACAGGACACCTCAGAACTCACACTTTCTTTAAAATCTTGCTTCACCAGCACATTGCTTCCTATAAACATGGTTTTTCAATGTGATTCCATGGGTTCTCCAGTATTCTTTGTTTTTCTTTTATGCTAAATTGGGAAGCACTACCCTGGTCATCAACTGCATTTCTTCCAAACTAGAAATGGTTGACTTGGCTCCTCCGCATATTCCACTTTAGAGAACTGTGTTCTGTTGGTTTTGTCGGTGATTTGTGACCCTTGGAATTTTCTCTTGGTATCCTGCATTCATAACACACAGGATTTGAGATTAAACACGCTTTCTGATTTTGTTAATGAAGGAGTTTGTGTTTTGGTTTCTATTTGTTAGTTTTGTGTGATTCTAAAAAATAATGGAAGTCTGTTGTTTAAATGAACCAAAGCTGGACACTGGAGACTGATACACTGTTGTCAGCTAAAGTCCACACTATCTCAGCCAGGTACTCAATGTCAACATCAGTGATGGTAAGTTATATTAACAGATACACTTGAGGGAAGCCTGGGTGGCTCAGTTGGTTAAGGCCCAGGTCATGATCCCAGGGTGGTAGGATTGAGTCCCACATCTGGCTCCTTGCTCAGTGGGGAGCCTGCTTCTCCACCTGCCTGCTGTTCCTCTTGCTTGTCCTCTCTCTCTGACAAATAAGTAAATAAAAATCTTAAAAAAAAAAAAAAAAGATACCCTTGATGTGACAGGAACATGGTACTCTATCTCTATGGTCTTCCTCTCAGAAACCTTTAGCTCCAGTCCAATTATGAGGAAAATAACTGCAAATCCAAGTGAAGGAACATTCTACAAAATGTCTGATCAGTACTCCTCAAAGCTCTCAAGGTCATCAAAAACAAGACAAGTCTGATGAGAAACTGTCACAACCAATAGGACTAAATGCAGTGTGACATCCTGGATGGGACTGTGGAACTAAAAAGGCATTAAGTAAAAACTAAGGAATTCTGATTAAAATAGGGACTTCAGCTAACAACAGTTTATCAGTCTACAGTGTCCAGCTTTGGTTTACTGGTTCTTGTGCATTTGCCCTTAAAATGTTATTAGGTGTGCCTTTTATATATAATATTGACATACTGTTTTTGATCTCAATTTGAAAGTATAATTGTTAATTCTTGTTTTGTTTTTTACCAAATGTAATGGCTACAAATCTGTACAATCATAAGTTACAGGACACTTCATTATTAATAGTATGCTCATTTTCAAAGATAATTTGAAGTTCTTTATAATATGATGCATAAAAACATATCAAAGGTAGGGCCTTAAAGAAAGGATAAATTCTCAAGGGTGTACAATTAAAAGGAGAAAAACATGACACCAAAGTCACCTCGCTAAGGACAGCTGCTGGAATCAAGTATAAATGTACATTTGAGCCTCCTGATAGCTAAGGCAAAAAAGAAGTAAGATAAGTGTTCTCTGGAGGAGATTATCCTATCATTAAAAATTAAATTATCATGTAGATTGTTATATAACAGAACCTAGATAATATGAAAAAGTTTTGAAATATTGTCTTTATTGAATGTTCAAAAATATCCTCATACAAAATACATTAAGACTCTGAATGCCTCTAAAACCTAAGCCCCATTTTAATGTGTTTCTGCCCTATCACTGCTTCAGGAAAGACTCCTAGGCTGCAACTTATGTAAAAATCTTCCTGCAGGTAGAGTTTCCCCCATTCTACCTCTCTCACCTTATTTGATTTAGAGTGTTTGTTTATAAAAACTCTACCCAAACAGCTGCGAAAGCAATCAAATGAATCAACTAGATCCTCTTTTTCTGGGTCAGGGAGAGAGTAGGCTGTGCAGTGAGGGGAAGTGATAAAAGTGATATACAAAGTTTGCTGCAGGTGGAAAGCAGAGGCATGAATAAATAACTTATAAATAAGCAAAAATCTGGAGAGAAAATTTACCTAGAACAGAGAGTGAAATATGTTAGTGTAGAGCTCTCATTAACAAAACATTCTGAGAAGACTAGGCTGTATATCACTTTCCTAGCTTTTGTGAAGCCAAGAGATCTCAGTCTTTCTTTTAAGTATATGTATTCCTAGAATAGCCTCCCACGAATTACTTAGAAAACCTGAGTATATCTTTATTTTTTGCAATCAAATGACCACATATCTTCCTTCTTAAAACCATAATAAAAGCAAACAATTTAATCGTAATTCTGATAATGCATCCCTACAAGGATGACTTACTGTAGGCATAGGGTTGTAAATAGTGGAATATAGTTCCTCAATGATGTGGATTGATACAGAGATTTATGACAACATAGACAGATCCAGAGGGTATCATACTAAGTGAAATAAGTCAGACTGAGAAAGAAAAATACCATGATTTCACTCACATGTGGAATCTAAAAAAACAAATGAATGAACAAACAAAAAGCAGAATCAGACCTATAAAATACAGAGAACAAACTCATGGTTTCTAGAGGGGAGGGGGATGGGCAAAATGGGTAAAAGGGAGTGGGAGATCCAGGTTTCCAGTTATGGCATGAAGAAGTCACTGGAATAAAGGTGGGATGTAGTCAATGGTATTGTAATAGTGTTGTATAGTGATAGATGGTAGCTACACTTGTGGTGAGCACAGCATAACATATAAAGAAGCTGAATCATTATGCTGTATACCTGAGAGTAATAGAACATTGTGTGTCAGCTTTACTCCTATCAAAAAATTCAAGAAAAAAAGATAGGGGCTGGGTATCTAGAATTTGGATGGGTAGTATGTGCATTAAAAGTGGGGAGGGAGGGGTGCCTGGGTGGCTCAGTCGTTAAATGTCTGCCTTCGGCTCAGGTCATGATCCCAGAGTTCTAGAATCGAGCCCCACATCAGGCTCCCTGCTCAGTGGAAGCCTGCTTCTGCCTCTCTCACTCCCCCTGCTTATGTTCCCTCTCTGGCTGTGTCTCTCTCTTGTCAAATAAATGAATAAAAATCTTAAAAAAAAAAAAAAGGTGGGGAGTGGGATTCAGTTCAAAGTTCTTTACTGTTACTGAGGTAAGACCAAGAAATCATGGGGCATTCATGAGATAGTACAGGTAATTCATCTGCAGCTGCTGTGGGGTTCAAGGCCACATTCTGAAGTAATGAGGCTTAACTGAGATAAAATTAGAAGGTATAATAGGTGAAGGATTAGGGTTTTACCATTAAGAATTAGAACTGTGCTGAGAATCCAAAAAACACACTGGACAGGTCACATAATCTCTAGTTCATGAGAAGGGGGAAAAAAAAGCATGAAAACTGAACAAAGGGGAAAACTAGAAATTTAAAGCCTGAAGAGGAAGCTGTGCTGCACGACAGTGATGACATCAGGGTAACAGAAGCAAAGGCAAGGATTTGAACAGTGTTCTGGACAAATCCTATCTGCCGCTATGGTTAGACTTCTGAGGTCTGGATTTGCACTTGGGAAAAAAGCTCATGCACTTTCTGATTTCCAAACAGGACTCCCTCAAAAGTTCCCCCAACTCTTTAGTACTTACCTGACTGCATGAAAGGAACTGCACATGTGCCTACAAGGAGGGCCAAAAGTTTCCTAAAGAACTATCTGAGCTGCTCAAACACTTGAACAAAGTGCTGAAAGTCATAGTCTTACCACATACATCAACCTGTTCTGCTAGATACAAAATATAGAAATGACATTCTTGCAAGAAAATAAAGGCTTCAATTTTCAAGTCTTCAGAGCTCTCAGATCCTGGTATGGGAAATCAGAACTACTGAGTTTCTGGAAAAGGGAATAAATTACTACACAGTTCCCTGAAAAGTGATCTCCAAATCACTGGCCTATGATTTCTTTTTCTCCCAAGGTCCACTGAAAGTTCAGGATAACCTTCCAATTAATGTTGTTCTGAACTTTTTTCTTCCCTCCTTCCTTCCTGAACTGGAAGAACTTGGCATACAAACATTATACAAGATGTTTTACATCCATGGTATTTTTAACTACTGACAATCTATAAACAAATAGTAAAGAGATGGTCTGCTATGGCACTTAAAAAAGAATTATGAAGAGACGCCTGGGTGGCTCAGTGAGTTAGGCCCCTGCCTTCGGCTCAGGTCATGATCTCAGAGTCCTGGGATTGAACCCCACATCAGGCTCTCTCCTCAGCTGGGAGCCTGCTTCCCTCTCTCTCTCTCTGCTTACCTGTCTGCCTGCTGGTGATCTCTCTCTCTCTGTAAAATAAATAAATAAAATCTTTAAAAAAAATTACTAAAATGGGATCCTTCACAGCTATTTTCCAATAGGAAAAAATCAAGTTCATTAAGGTATGAATTCTAATGTAGAACACCTTTCTATAAAGAAGCATTAGAAAAGATGGTCTAAGGAGTACCTGGGTGGCTCAGTGGGTTAGGCTTCTGCCTTCAGCTCAGGTCACGATCCCAGGGTCCTAGGACTGAGCCCTGCATTGGGCTCCCTGCTCAGTGGGAAGCCTGCTTCTCCCTCTCCCTCTGCCTCACCCCCTTGCTCATGCTTGCTCTCACTTTCTCTCAAATAAATAAAATATTTATTCTTTAAAAAAAAAGATTTTATTTATTTATTTCACAGAGAGAGAGAGAGAGACAGCAAAAGAGGGAACACAAGCAGGGGGAGTGGGAGAAAGAGAAGAAGGCTCCCCACTGAGCAGGGAGCCTGACTCAGGGCTCAATTGCAGGACCCTGGGATCATGATCTGAGCCGAAGGCAGATGTTCAATGCCTGAGGGACCCTGGTGTCCCATAAATAAAATTTTTAAAAAAGAAAGAAAAAAAATGGTCTGAATATAAACTATACTGATGTTCTACATGCTTGCTATACTGTTTTCCTAAAATGTAGAATTATAGTTACAAAATATGGACAATGATTAATATTTTATGTAAGGCAAAAGGATGCTTGATTAGTAGGTGAGGAATCTGTCTAAATGTGGCTTTTGACAGCTGGTAGCCAGCAACTTTGGCAGGTAAGTCACAGTCAATAGGGGTGATGAGGTTAGTGGCAGCACAAAGGTACACTTGTATCAGACTGAGAGGCAGGCTTAGGCTGGGCCACAGTATCTCCGAGGAGAACATCTAGTAAAGGCCTCTAAAAAGACCTGAAACGATTTCTGTCCTTTACCAGAAGACGTTTATCTTCTCTAATTGGCTCCCACCCTTCTCAATATTAATGCAGGCTAAATTTTAATTCTCCAAAAACTTTTGTTGTTTTTACTTTATGTGAGGTTCACTTCCTTTGGGTTTAGTGGTTTCAGGTTTCCAATTTTTTTTTTTTTAAATTAAAGCTTCAGAAAGTGCAACATTTATATACCCATTACGTAGATTCACCTATCATTACTATTTTGCTACATTCATTATAACCATCCATCCATCCATCTTTATTATTGTTATTATTGCTGATCCATTTGAAAGTAAATTACAGATGTCATGACTCTTCATCCTTAAATGCATCAGCAAGTGGATTCTAGGAACAGGGTATGCTCTTACACGACTGCAATAATCAAGTTCAGTAATTTAACAATGATCAAATATTATTATCTATTATATAGTCTATGTTGAAATTTCACCATTTGTCCTAATAATGCCTTTTATAACCTCCTACCCTTTAAAGATATTTATTTTTTAAAGAGTATTTTTATTTATTTATTTTTAAGAGAGATAGAGAGAGAGAGGAAAAAAACAAGTGGGGGAGGCAGAGAGAGAAGCAGGCTCACCAATGAGTAGGGAGTCTGATGTGGGACTTGGTCCCAGGATTGTGGGATCACGACCTGAGCCAAAGGCAGACACTTAATCAACTGAGACACCCAGGTGCTCCCCCACCTTTTTAAAGCATCCAATCTGGAACGGGGCTTTAGTATCTCTAGTCACATTTAATCTGGAACAGTTAATCAAGTCTTCTTAGTCTTTCATGAAATTGATATATTTTTTAAATTGAAGGATTGGCATACCATATGCTATTAGTTTCAGGTATACAACATAGTAATTTAACATTTATACACATTACAAAATGGTCAGCACAATAACTCTAGTTACCACTTGTCACCATATGAAATTGTTATAATTTTGACCATATTCCCTATGCTATATATTACACTCCTGTATCTTATATATTTTATAACTGAAAGACTGTGTCACCTAATTCCCTTCAACTATTCTCTGCATACCCCTGTTTCCTTTCCCTCTGGCAACCACCAATTTGTCCTCTGTATCTACAAGTCTGTTTCTGTTTTGTTTGCTCATTTGTTTTTTAGATTCCACATATATAAGTGAAATCATATGGTATTTATCTTTCTCTGACTTATTTCACTTAGCATAATACCCTCTAGGTCCATGCACATTGCAATTGACAAGATTTCACGCTCTTTAATGGTTGAGTTATATTCCATTGTGTATATATACCATATCTTCTTTATTCATTCATCTATTTATGAACATTTAGGTTTCTTCCGCATCTTGGCTACTGTAAATAATGCTGTGATGAACATTGTGGTGCATATATCTTAATAGTGTTTTCACTTCCCTTTTTTTCCAGATAAATACCTAGAAGTGGAATTGCTGGATTGTATGGTAGTTCTACTTTTAATTTTTTTAAAAGATTTATTTATTTTAGAGTGAGAGAGCTTGTGTGTGAGTGGGAGGATGGACAGAAGGAGAGAATCTTTAAGCAGACTCCCCACTCAGCATGGAACCAAACTTGGGGCTTGATCTCACAACCCATGAGGTCATGACCTGAGTCAAAACCAAGAGTCAAATGCTCAACCACTGAGCCACCCAGGCACCCCTATTTTTTAATTTTTTGAGGGACCTCATATTGTTTTCTACAGGGACTGCACCAGTTTGCATTCATACCACAGGGCACGAGGCTTCCTTTCTCCACATCCTAGCCAACAGTTTTTTATTTCTTGTCTTTTTGATGACAGCCACTCTAATGGGTATGAGGTGATATCTCATTGAGGTTTTAATTTGCATTTCCCTGATGGTTGGTAATGTTGAGCATCATTTCCTGTGCTTGCTGACCAACTGTATGTTTTCTCTAAAAAAATATCTATTGAGATCCTCTGCCCACTTTTTAATCAGCTTGTTTGTTTTTTGTTTTTTGGGTTTTTTTGGATATTGAGTTGTATGAGTTCTTTATTATTTTGGATATTAACTTCTTATCAGATACATCATTCATGAATATCTTCTTCCACTCAGTAGGTTGCCTTTTCCTGATGGTTTATGGTTCCCTTCATTATCTGACACTGACATGTTTTGAAAAGGTCAGTTACCTGGGTGTTTTCTCATGAGTAGATTCAAGTTATGCATTTTTGGCAGGAATGTTATGTAAGTGATGCTGTATCTTCTTCAAAGCACTGCATTATGAGGCAGATGATGTCTGTTTGTTTATTACTGGTGATGCTAACTTTGAAGGTTTATCTACTTTTTGAAATGAATAAACAATCTGTGGTAGGTACTGTGAGTCTGTGTAAATACCCTGTTCCCGCACAAATATTTTACCCAATGGTTTTAATCCCTTGATGATTCTCCTGTGAATCAATTACCAATTACTATGGTGGTCGCAAAAAGCAGCCAGAATTTACTTATGGGCATAATGCACATGTCAAAAGAATTCAATCTGGGACACCTGGGTGGCTCAGTTGGTTAAGCAGCTGCCTTCAGCTCAGGTCATGATCCCAGCGTCCTGGGATCGAGTCCCGCATTGGGCTCCTTGCTTGGCGGGGAGCCTGCTTCTCCCTCTGCCTCTGCCTGCCATTCTGTCTGCCTGTGCTCACTCTCTCTCCCTCTCTCTCTCTCTGACAAATAAATAAATAAAATCTTAAAAAAAAAAAAGAATTCAATCTATATCACTTATGGATATATCAACACATGGAAGAGTTCATGAGCTCTCTACCCTTGTTGACTTTCCTGTGGAGTAATTCCTGCGCTCTCACCCATATTTAAATCACCTGGTGCTTATTCTTAGCTCTGATAAATCTCTGATTTAACATCAAAAGATCAGTTTACTTGGCCTCTCCAAATGTGCCTATTCCTTTAGCCTCATCTCTCACTGCTCCCTCTTCTGCTGGCTTTGTGTTCTAGCAATGCTGAGTTCAGAATCATGTTTCTCACATTGGTGTGTGAGATGCACAGGCAACCCCTACTCGGTACCTGCAATGAATTCCTTGTTCCCTACTTGCCCACCTTGTCTGTTTGAATTCCTATACATTCCTTCAAGACCAAACAAAGGCATGACATATCCTTTGTGAAATCTTCCCAGGCAAAATGAGTTACTCCTTTCTCTGTGCTTCCATCCTACTTTATATATGTGTCTACTATTGTAGGTTCACCCTTTACTGTAACCACTTATTTTCTTTCTAAATGGGTTATATCTTAATTATCTTTACAGCCCCAGAGTTTACACTGTTCTTGACACATGGGAGATTTTTCAAAATAACTGTGTGGATGAATAACTAAATAATTTTGGTCTCAAAAGTTTTTCTTTTGCTATTCCATTTTGGAAACATAGTTAAGAATATTTTTCTAAACTATTCTTTATTGTTCTTTCTTATCTTGAAAGATGGCAGGTAAAAAAGCTGAGAAGAAACCTGAAACCAAGAAGGCTGATCCAGGTGGCAAGGTTAAGAAGGGTAACCTCAAGGCTAAGACACCAAAAAGGAGAAACCGTGTCCTAGTCAGAGGAATTGGCAGGTATTACTGATCAGCTATATATTGCAGAAAGGCCATATATATATATATAAGAGGAAGTATTCAGCAGCTGAATTCTGGGCTGAGAAGCAAATGAAGGAGAAGGTTCTTGCTACTGTTACTAAACCAGCTGGTGGTGACAAGAATGGTGGTATCCAAGGTTAAACTTTGCAAAATGCCTAGGTATTACCTGATTGAAGATGCTCCTTGAAAGCTGCTGAGCCACAGTAAAAAACCTTTCAAGCAGCATGTGAGAAAACTGTGAGCAAGTATCACTTCTAGGACCATTCTGATCATCCTCACTGGGCGCCACAGAGGCAAGAGGGTGGTTTCCCTGAAGCAACTGAGTAGTGGTTTGCTACTTGTGACTGGACCTCTGGCCCTCACTTAAGGTCCTCTGTGTAGAACACACCAGAAATCTGTCATTGCCACCTTCACCAAAATTGGTATCAACAGTGTGAAAATCCCAAAACATCTCACTGATGCTTGTTTCAAGAAGAAAAAGCTGTGTAAACCCAGACTGCAAAAAGGTGAGATCTTCAACACAGAGAAGGAGAAATATGAGCTCACAGTAGTGCAAGGTTGATCAGAAAGCTGTGAACTTGCAACTTCTGCCAAAAATCAAAGCTGTTCCTCAGCTTCAGGACTATCTACACTCTGTGATTTCTCTCACAAATGGAGTTTATCCTCAAATTGGTGTTCTAAATTTCTTACAAGGAACCTAATTAAATAATTGATCCGGGCGCTTGGGTGGCTCAGCTGGTTAAACCTCTGCCTTCAGCTCAGGTCATGATCCCAGAGTCCTGGGATCGAGTCCCACATCGGGCTCTCTGCTCGGCGGGGAGCCTGCTTCCCCTCCCCTCTCTGTCTCTCTGCTTACTTGTGATCTCTCTCTCTGTCAAATAAATAAATAAAATCTTAAAAAAAAATAACTGATCCATTAAAAAAATAAATTATCTTTTACTTACTTCCATTAAGGTTTTAGGTTAGTAGTTTTTCAGCTCTACCCATTCCATAGCATCCCCATCAAATCACCAGTTATTGTCTTTTACTTCTCAATATGTGAAATGAACTTCAATTATTTGAGTATTCATTATATAACACACAAGTTCTAGAAAATAAACTTTACAAAGAAGCAACTGAATGTTATAAGAATTTTACTCAAATGTTTCATTCTGGGGCTCCTGGGTGGCTCAGTGGGTTAAAGCCTCTGCCTTCGGCTCAGGTCATGATCCCAGGGTCCTGGGATCGAGCTCCGCATTGGGCTCTCCGCTCAGCGGGGAGCCTGCTTCCCTCTCTCACTCTCTGCCTGCCTCTCTGCCTACTTGTGATCTCTGTCAAAAAAAAAAAAAAAAAAAGAAACTTGGGGGAAAAAAAGTTTCATTCTAAGAAATTCATTCATTATAAACAGTTTACTTGTTGATGCAAAGTAGTTGATGTTCTGCCACAATTTATTGTTTTCAGTGGTTATATAGAGATAGGCTTAACTTTACTACAGAATCTAAACACTCTGCTTAAATAGACCTATATTTTATACTGGGCTGAAACAATATTTCTATAAGCAGTTAGAGCTATACAAATGAAAGATCAAGGAGGGGACTGTTTTGAATAAAAAGTTTTCAAAATATAAGAACAGAATCACTGATTTTTCCCCACTTCCTCTCTCTGTGTTTCTTGGTGTAACATGTAAAATGCCATTTAAAAAAATATATGGGGTTTATAATGGAAAATGTTAGATGACTGCAAATTGCATCACTGAGATGACAAAATGCTTGAAGACAGTGGACCTCAACTGGGTGTGGGGAGTGGGGATTTTGCCCCCCAGGCAATTTTTGGCAATGTCTGGAGACTACCCCTTTTATTTTAATTAATATATTTTTTTAATACCAGTGCTGTGCTACTGTCGACGTTCAGTGGGTACAGATCAGGGACGCTGCTGAACATCCTTCAATGCGCAGGACAGCCTCCCACAACAAAGCCTTATCCAAACGGCAATAGTGCTGCCAATTCCTGCTCTGAGAGAACTGTCCAATGCTGTCTTTCACAACTGACTACAGGCATGATGGACTAAGCTTTTAAGCTGAGCATAAGCCACTTAGATATCTAGTGCATGGAGCTCTGGTTTCCTTTGGAATGATAATTTGTTTGGGAATGTTTTCCGTTTACTTCCATACAGTTAACATGATTTCTTGTAACTGAAAATATATCCAGAGCACATTAAGAGATTTTCTAGATATTTTATAACTACATAGTTTTGAGTATTAAGAGATTTGCTGAAAAAGATTAGAAACACATCAAGGCATTCACCACACACCCAACTATATGTTTATCAATAAATGATAATAAATTTAGTCAAAGATCTTTTAAGTACTGTGGTATATTTAACATTTTAAACTTAAATGGTTTTGATATTTTTCAGTGCTTACTTTTTACTACTTGCATGTGAAAATTAATTTCATTTTTAAAATGAAACCATACACAAACTTCTTTTTACTGAGCTTGTCAAAACTTTAATTTGAACATTGATACTTCATGATGTGGGAGAAAAATATTAGGAGTTTGTATTGGATCAAAAACATAACTTTGGTTTTGTGCTCTTTCCAACAACTTTGACCTGACATAAAACTTTCTCAATTCCTCTTGCTTAAAATTCAAACGAAACCCCCACTCCCAAAGCACCTACTCATCTGTTTCCTACCTTTCACCAGTACATGCTTTTAAGTATTTGTTACATTGTTATTACGTAGTTCTGTACCTTCCTCCCCCAAAGTGTTCCACCTTGGGTTTCTTGTTCCTTTTTGTCTGACATATTTGCTCTTAATGAGCTTAAACAGTATTATGAAAAAATCAGTAGGGCATTACTACTGCCTTTATTAACTAAGACAAAGAATAATTTAAGACTAATTTTGCATGGTGATACCTATGTACCTTAGTCTTTTTTTCTCTTGTTTTACATTTCACTTCTCAGTATAGTGGTTGAGGTTTTGATGTTAGCTGAATCTGTGCTCAAGATCCACCTTTACTATTTGCTGGCCCCTTGACCCTGGGAAAATGACTTGCCTTTTTTTATACCTCTCTTTCTAGATCATTACACTGGGGATAATGATAGGATCTACCATAAGTGTTTCTGTGAAAACCAAATGAGATAATGTTGTGATGTTCTTAGCACAATAACTACCACACAGCAAGTGCTTAGTAAATATTAGTTATTAATTAATATTCCTATCAGTGGTGCCTGGGTGGCTCAGTTGGTTAAGCATCTGACTCCTGGTTTAAGCTCAGGTCATAATCTTAGGGTTGCCTTGCATCAGGTGACTGACCCTCACATCAGACTCTGCATTCACTGAGGAGTTTGCTTCAGATTCTCCCTCTCCCTGACCCACCCCCTGACACCCTACTCTCTTTCCCTTAAAAAAATTCTTATCAGTCATATAATAAGTGCATGAAGGAATAATTACTATGGTTATTAAAGACAAATTTGGAAAGAAAGCTATCAGGAAGGATAAGCAACATATTTTTCTGGATTTTTGCTGTTTAGTTTTTGGCAAAGGATAATATATTTTTAGTTTAAGTAAAAACTTAGCTCTTCATCTGTGAAAATAATGCTTAGGTCTGTGTTCTTGATATTACTGCAATATATAAAATTGAGATATGGAATAAAGATGTACATTAAATAAGACTGGAAGGAAAACCAGTCTGATTTATTAAAAATATTTTTTAAAAACCCAGAAATAAAATAATCAAGATAAAAGTTGTCTATTCCCATTCATTTATGTAAGACTAGAAGGATTTTCATTTGGTGACTAAATAAAAATATTGACAAGAGTCATATCAATTGTGTTATTACTGGTCAAACGTATATAAAGATCAGAATAATAAAAACTATACATAAAGCATAATATTATTAAAATAACATTAATAAATAATATCCTAATATATATCTATAATATATAATAAAAACTATATATAAAAATGAAACAAACTAATACTATCTTGCTTGCATTTACTATGTAAAAACATTGTGCTTGGTATTTTATACATATTACCCATTTAATCTCACATCATAGAAGTTCGAAATGCTTTTGAATAGCCATTTTATAGAGGAGGAATCTGATTAATAACAGTTTAATTGCTTTAAATAATAAAGCGACTGGGAAGTAAGTGAAAACTGGTACACTAAATAATACCCTTTAGGGATTCAGTGTAATCATACCTGTGTTACTTCTTCAAGAAATCCATCTCATTCCTTTAACCACCTATTTTATTCTTTATTTCAGTTTATAATCAATTCAAAATACCAGAGTGGGGCACTTGGGTGGCTCAGTTGGTTAAGTGTCCAACTCTTAATTTCAGTTCAGGTCATAATCTCAGGGTTGTGAGATGGATCCCTGTATCTGGCTCCACTCTGGGCATGACCTACTCAAGATTCTCTCTCCCTCTCTCTCTGCCCCTCCCCAGCATACAAACAAAAAACCCAGAACAACAAACAAAAAACCCAAAATACCACAGTGGTCCAAGTTCAACTTAATACTTTGGTAAATAACTCTGAATTGAAAGTTTATTTTTTTCTCAGGGTTAGAATATTTATTACTACTAGCCAACCAGCTTACCATTTTACCTTCAACATTATGTTCTCAATTATTAGCTTGGGCCCCCTCTATGATGTCACCACCTTCCAGGATTCTCCCATTCAAAAAGGCTTTTGAATTTAAGATTTTTTATTTTAATTAGTTATACAGTCTTTAAATAAATGCAGTTTATTGTCTTATTGCTCCTGCTTTACTTACAATTTCCATTTGTTCTGTTACTTGCTTTTTAGCTGTTTTGGTTTGAGAACTGGTACATGGTATCTGAATAAACCTAAGGAGGAGTCTCTCTAGAGATGTATGATCTCAGTATAATTAGACGTTTTTCACAAATGGGAGAAAAGTAGAAGGTAAATTATTTTGTATCATCTCAATTCATTACTCCTAGAAGTTCTCCTGTTTTGTTTTTTATGAAAACAACAATCATATACTGACCTTGGACTCATCTAATCCAAGCTTCTTTAGAGACTTTCTGACATAGTCTGGAAAGGAAGAGGATTTGGAATAAATTTTACCAACGTGCCGATCACTGCAAAATAAAAGTGAATCACTTTTTAGTTTTCCCAATTTAAGTTACAGATGATTTTAAATTCAATCATGAAATATTTTTAAATACTTCCTGCATATATGGCACAAGCTTCAGATTTGACAAAAATGGAGTAATATTTTCGTAAATATTTTAAAATTACTTATATTATAAGTGTTTAAGATTATAAAGTGTTTAAGATTATAAAGTGTTTAAGATCTGCTTCTGAGAATTCCTTCAACATACAGCAGTGGAAAACAATATCTGAAGACAATACTATGAGAAAGAACTTGTAAACTTACAATATTAAAAAGCTTAATTTTTAAAGAGAACTATAGATCTTTCGAAAGTTTCCATTATGCCACAAAACACATTTAATTTTACTGGCAACATTATAGTGCATATTTCACTGCAACACCTGCTAATGATGGCGATAATTCAACAGCTATGCAAAGAGAACTCCTTCAGTGCCAGCCATTAAAGCCCCATATGCTGAGTTGAGTCTGACTTGATCTCATTTATGCCCTGCAGATTTTCACCACAGTTTAAACAAAATATCATCAGATGGTTTTAAATTTAAATAATGAAATGCTAGACTATCACATCACACAATTTTGGTTGCAACTGAGGTAGAATATAGAAAAAATTAAAAGAATAAAAAACTCACCACTTCCAAGTTAGCAAAAACAATGAATAAAACCTCACTTACTACTTCTGTTTGTTTGATTCAGGAGTACAGGTCTGTGATTCATCAGTCTTATACAATTCATAGCACTCACATACGCTCCCCAATGTCCATCACCCAGACACCCCATCCCTCCCACCCCTCTCTACTAAAGCCACTCCCAGTTTATTTCCTGAGATTAAGATTTCCACTTATCACTCTTGGCAGTATAAATATTAATCCCTCTAATTAGACATGAAGGTCTATCAATTCTTCTTTTGAAATATATCTCAAATATATTCTCTTAGCTCCATTTCTAGATGGCCACCTCAATTCCATTTAAGATTACCACAAGTCCTAATTATTATAGCTACTTATTATTTAAGCCTGAAGTCTGTCCTCTTCATTTCTGCCTGCACTGTCATATTTTCTTAGAGGAACATTTTTATTTACTACTTCCCTGCTCAAAGAGCTTTCAATACCTTTGCCATTTCTTGGGGTAAATTTGAAACTCCTTAGTTAAGTGATCAGGGCCCACTATTTTCTGGCTATTCCCACACTTTCCCATTATAATCCAGAATTCAGTTTTTTCTACTCAATGTTTCAGACTGTTCACGACAGTTATGTGCTGGTGAATTTGCTTATTTACTCACTTCCTAACAGATTTCAAGGTTCTTCACTCTCTTGTTCAGTTCAGCTCGAGTCCCCTATACAAACAAGTTCAAATTATGTATTCTCTTTGCTAACATGACTAGCAACAATCTTTTCTAGTTTCTATAGCCTGAATCCTTCTTCATTTGTTATTTCATCATTGCTTCTAAATAATAGTTGTTGGAATAAGTTCCAGGAAACAGAAATTACATCTCTTATAAGTTTTTGTGTAATTCTCAGTTCCTACACATACTTATGTATTTTATGTGTAACAGACACTATATAATAAGTATGTATATCTTCCTTACTATAGGTAGTGAAAATAGAAGCAGTAAGACCATTTAGGAAGTTATTACAATAATATAGAGGAGAGGTTTAAATCAGGGTGGTGACCTTAAGGATGGGTAGAAGTAAGAGAATTTTAGATATATTTTGATGGTAGAGACTATAAAAATAGTTGGACTGTATCTAGGCAGTGTGAGAAAGAGAGATGTCAATACTGCCTCCAAGATTTCTAGCCTGAGCAATGGGAAGAATAAGACTCTTAGTAACTGGACTGTAGTTTGGGATACATCAGCATATAGATGGTATTTAAAGCCATGAGCCATGATGAAATCACCTAGGTAGTAACTACAGATTAAAAAAAAGAAGAAGAAGAAAAGAAAAGAAAAGAAAGGGGCACCTGGGTGGCTCAGTGGGTTAAGCCTCTGCCTTCGGCTCAGGTCATGATCTCAGGGTCCTGGGATCAAGCCCTGCATCGGGCTCTCTGCTCAGCAGGGAGCCTGCTTCCCCTTCTCTCTCTCTGCCTGCTGCTCTGCCTACTTGTGATCTCTCTCTCCCTCTGTCAAATAAAAAAAAAAAAAACTAAAAAAAAAAAAAGCACTCTAACAATTAGAGCTTTGAAAGAAGAGGAATCAAAAAAATAAAGCAAAAAGAGAGAGAGAGAGAGAGAGAAAAGAAAAAAGGTATCTTATGAAGGACTTTGCTTACATATGAGAGAAAAAGGACCATCACTTGAGTGTTAAATTATGTAAAATACTGATGAGGGCCAAGTAAGATGTCTGAGAATTGACAATGGGATTTAGAAACATGGGTCATTAGTGCCCCTGAAAGCATTGTTTGATGGTGATGGAATTCTGATTGGAATTCAAGAGCAAAAGGGAAAGAAATTGGCAGCATCTTCAAGAAATTTTCCAGTAAAGAAAAGAACAGATAAAAGATAGTTGAAGGGGAATATGGGGTCCCAAAAGGATTTTCAGAATCTATGCTCTTAAGCACTATGATACATCATTTTTCATTTAATAAAACTAAAAACTGGCCACTGAGGAACTCACTAGGTGGTAGAGCAGTAGAAACAAATGACTAATTGTACTATCAGGTTCGATCAGAATTGCAAAGTCCTATGACTTTGATACTATGACACTGATTAAGTCCTATGGGAGAAGAGGGTGAGAAGAAGAAAAGAAAGATATCGCAGAGATGTCTTCTAAACTGGGTTTTACCTGCCAGAAGCTATGGAAGGAAAGGGTGGCAGAAATGGGGAGGATATTCCATGTAGATAGAGGAACTCCAAGGAAATACAGCAGATTTAAGGTTAACTGCATGGGAAATGATGAATAATCCAGGGTGCCAGGACAGTGTGCATGGGCAGCTGCTTCGGGTGCAGAGGGAAGAAAAATGGGGTGATGGGTTAGGCTGCAAAGGATCTTAGTGACAAAGCAGAAATGGCCTTGAATGCCTTAATAAGGATATTTTATTGTTTGAACATAAAGAAGAATTATCAAACATTTTGAAGTTAGAAAAGTGACGTGACAGTTTCTGAAAGATAAATGATAGGACTTGAAGAACAAATTTAAAGAGAGCCCTCTGTCAGAATAAAGTACGGTCAGCATGCTAAAAAGGAATTAGTATTCTTTCGTTTAATAAAAGTGAATGCAGTAGATCTAATTAAAATTCTACTCAAGTGAATCCAACACCACCCACACGCTTTTCCAAAAATACAATTGCAAGAACATGGTTTACATGTAGCACTTTCCAAAGAGGCAACATTAGTGTAGGAAATTTTAGGAACATGTGAAGTAGATATATACTAAATAAATGAAAACAAGCACATGCAGGACAGAAAATGACAAAATCCAGTTTCTCCATCACTACAAAATACTTATAAAATAAATTATTTTGTGCCTTTTTTATGCTAATAGATACTGAAAGACTTGAGATCCACAACATAAAATTTTGCTGAAAATGTTCTTCAAACTACTCTTTAAATTTACAAGACAGACTTCCTAACTTCAATTTGGCAACACATTATAGATTAAGTAACTAGTTTTTTTTTTTTTTTTAAGATTTTATTTATTTATTTGACAGACAGAGATCACAAGTAGGCAGAACAGCAGGCAGAGAGAGGGAAGGAAGCAGGCTCCCCGCTGAGCAGAGAGCCTGATGCGGGGCTCGATCCTAGGACCCTGAGACCACGACCTGAGCTGAAGGCAGAGGCTTTAACCCACTGAGCCACCCAGGCGCCCCTAAGTAACTAGTTTTAATTTTATGAGCCAGTTATTATAATCTGGCTTATAACTTTTCTATTTGATTATAGAAAAATCAAAATGAAATTATGTAATATATAATGATATCAAAAATTGTAATATTTATTGTACAGCTATATACCATACTTATTATGAAAGAGAATAACTGAGTAAAGTGTATAAATTTCCCCTGCTTTCTAAGTGTTTGAAGAGATTTTTATACCATGAAATTCCTTCTTTGATACTTTATTCCTCTTAGAAAGTTTCCAGATAAGGACTGATTATAAAATCAAGAGTTTTCTATAAATTATTGAGTTTGAACATAAATGTTAAATGCTCAATCACAATTAAAATTAATAGAGTAAAATGGTATTATTTAAGTCCATGAAAAAGTTTACTTCTCATCTTTGGCTATAAACAATTACACTTCAACTTTTAGAATAATGTTTCAGATATTCTAAAACTGTGTGTCACTTGCACATTATTTTAGTTAACAAGAAAATACATTAAGCAAAATGAGAAAGAAGTAATTAGGTAATCTTATTTTCTGTTTCTAGCAGTTATACTTTTTTAAAAATTGAGGTATACTTGACATATAACATCATATGAGTTTCAGGTATACAAGGTAATGACTCAATTTTTGTATACGCTGTGAAATGATCACAAGTCTAGTTAATATGCACCATACATAGTAAGAAAAACATTTTTTTTTCTGCTGATGAGAACTTTTAACATTCGCTCTCTTAGCAACTTCCAGTAAGCAATAATAGTAGTATTTTTAATAAACAACAGTCATCATGCTGTATATTAAATACCCATGACTTACTTATTTTTTAATTGAAGGTTTGTACCTTTTGACCCTCTTTACACACTCTGACCACTTCCTACCTGCCTCTTCTCTGGCAACCACCAGTGTGTTCTGTGTATCTTCTAGCTTGCTTTTTTGTTTTATTTTGTTTTATGTTGTTTTGATTCGTTTTGCCTTTTTTAGATTCCACATATAAGTAAAATCATATGGTATTTGTTTTCTCCACCTGACTAATTTCACTGAGTATAATGATGCCCTCAAGGTCCATCCACTTTGTTAGAAATGGAAGATCCCATTCTTTTTTATGGCTGAGTAGTATTCCATTTGTGTACGTGTTTCTTTATCCATTCATCCATCAGTGGACACTTAGGTTGTTTTCGTATCTTGGCTATTGTAAATCATGCTGCAATAAACATAAGGATGCAGGTGTCTTTTTGAATTAATGTTTTCATTTTCTTCAAATAAATACCCAGAAGTAAAATTGTTGGATCACATGGTAGCTCTGCTTTTAATTTTTTGAGGAACCTCCATACAGTTTTCCATAGTGGCTGCACCAAATTATACTCCCACCAGTGCACAGGGTTCCCCTTTTTCCACATCCTCACCAACACTTGTTATTTCCTGTCTTTTTGGTAGCACTCATTCTAACAGGTGTGAGGTGATATCTCAGTGGTTTTGACTTGCATTTCCCTAATGATCAGTGAGGTTGAATATTCTTTCACATGCCTGTTGGCCATCTTAGGTCTTCTTTGAAAAAATGTGTATTCAGGTCTTTTACCCATGTTTTAATTGGATTGTTTGTATTTTTGCTATTGGGCTCTATGAGTTTTTATATATTTTAGATATTAACCTCTTCCTTGGTTATATGACTTGCAAATGTTCAGCATGTTGCCTTTTCATTTTGTTGATCATTTCCTTTGCTGTGTGGAAGCTTTTTAGTTTTATATAGTTCCACTTGCTTTTGCTTTTCTTGCCTCTGTTTTTGGAATCAGATCCAAAAATTCACTGCCAAAACTGATGTCAAGGAGTTTATTGCCTATGTTTTCTTCTAAGAGTTGTATGGTTTCAGGTTTACATTTAAGTTTTTAATCCATTTTTGAGTTAGTTTTTGTGTATGGTGTAAGATGGTAGTCTAATTTCGTTCTTTGGCATGTGACTGTCCAGGTTTATTGAAGAGACTATCTTTTCCTTATTGATATTCATACTGCCTTTGTCATAAATTAATTGACCATATATGCATAGGTGTCTATCCATGAGCTCTCTATTCTGTTCAACTGTTCTAAGTGCCTGTTTTTATGCCAACACCATGTTGTTTTGCTTATTATAGTTTTATAATACAGTTTGAAATCAGGGAGCATGATGCCTCCAGCTTTGTTCTTCTTTCTCAAGAGGGTTTTGACTACCATTCCATACAAATTTTAAGATTATTTTCTATTTCTGTGAAAACTTCCAATGGAATTGTGATAGGGCTTGCATTGAATTTGTAGATTGCTTTTGGTAGTGATCATTTTTACAATATTAATTCTTCCAATCTATGAGCATTATTCTTGAATTTCTTGCATCAGTATCTTATAGTTTTCAGTGTACAGGTCTTTTGCCTCCTTGGCTAAATTTATTCTTATTTTATACATCTTGATGCAATTGCAAATGGGGTCATTTCCTTCTCTGATAGTTCATTGCTAGTGTGCAAAAACTTAATGATATTTAATACACTGATTTAATATCCTACAACTTTACTGAATTCAGTTTTTTCAATACTTTATTTTTTTTAATTTAAATTTTTCAGTGTTCCAAGATTCATTGTTTATGCACCACACCATGCAATACGTGCCCTCCTTAATACCCACAACTAGGCTCACCCATCCCTCCATCCACCACCCTTCCAAAACCCTTAGTTTGTTTCTCCGAGTCCACAGTCTCTCATGCTTCATCTCCCCTTCTGATTTCTCCCAATTCACTTTTCCTTTCCTTCTAATGTCCTGTGTTATTCCTTATGCTCCACAAGTAAGTGAAACCATATGATAATTGACTCTCTCTGCTTGACTTATTTCACTTATCACAATCTCCTCCAGTCCCGTCCATGCTGATACAAAAGTTGTGTATTCATCCTTTCCAATGGAGACGTAATATTCCATTATATATATGGACCATATCGTCTTTATCCATTTGTCTGCTGAAGGGCATCTTGGTTCTTTTTAGTTTGGTGATTGGGGTCATTGCTGTTATGAACAATGGGGTACAGATGGCCTTTCTTTTCATTACATCTGTATCTTTGGGGTAAATACCCAGTAGTGCAATTGCAGGGTCATAGGGTAGCTCTATTTTTAATTTCTTAAGGAATCTCCACACTGTTTTCCAAAATGGCTGCACTAACTTGCATTCCCACCAATAGTATAAGAGGGTTCCCCTTTCTTCACAGCCTCTCCAATACTTGTTATTTACTGTCCTGTTAATTTTGGCCATTCTAACTGGTATAAGGTGGTATCTCAATGTAGTTTTGATTTGACTCTCCCTGATGGCTAATGGTGATGAATATTTTTTCATGTGTCTGTTGGTTATTTGTATGTCTTTGGAGAAGTGTCTCTTCATGTCTTCTGCCCATTTTTTGACGTAATTATCTGTTCTTTTGAGTGTAGAGTTTGAGGAGTTCTTTATAGATCTTGGATATCAGTCCTTTGTCTGTAGTGTCATTTGCAAATATCTTCTCCAATTCCATGGGTTGCCTCTTTGTTTTTTTGACTGTTTCCTTTGCTGTGCAGAAACGTTTGATCTTGATGAAGCCCCAAAAGTTCATTTTTGCTCTTGTTTCCTCTGCCTTTGGAGACATGTCTTAAAAGAAGTTGCTGTGCACAATGTTGAAGAGGTTACTGCCTATGTTCTCCTCTAGGATTTTGATAGATTCCTGCCTCATATTGAAGTCTTTTATCCATTTTGAGTTTATCTTTGTGTATGGTGTAAAAGAATGGTTGAGTTTCATTCTTCTATACATAGCTGTCCAATATTCCCAGCACTATTTATTGAAGAGACTGTCTTTTCTACCGGATATTTTCTCCTGCTTTGTCAAAGATTATTTGACCATAGAGTTGTGGGTCCGTATCTGGATTCTCTACTCTGTTCCACTGGTCTATGTGTCTGCGTTTGTGCCAGGACCTAAGAAAAAACCACAGCTAATATCATCCTCAATGGGGATAAGCTAACAGCCTTCCCTTTGAGATCAGGAACATGACAAGGACGCCCACTCTCGCCACTGTTGTTCAACATAGTACTAGGAGTCCTAGCAACAGCAATCAGACAACAAAAAGAAATAAAAGGTATTCAAATTGGAAAGAAGAAGTCAAACTCTCTCTCTTCACAGATGAGGTGATACTTTATATGGAAAACCCAAAATACTCCACCCCCAAACTACTAGAAATCATACAGCAATTCAGTAATGTGGCAGGATACAAAATCAATGTACAGAAATCAGTTGCTTTCTTATACACTAACAATGAAAATATAGAAAATAGATTTAGAGAATCGATTCCATTTACTATAGCACCAAGAACTGTAAGATACCTTGGAATAAACCTAACCAAAGAGGTAAAGGATCTGTACTTGAGTAACTATAGAACACTGATGAAAGAAATTGAAGGAGACACAAAAAAGACAGAAAGCATTCCATGCTCATGGATTGGTAAACATTGTTAAAATGTCTATACTGCCCAGAGCAATCTATACTTTCAATGCCATCCCTATCAAAATTCCACTGGCATTTTTCAAAGTGCTGGAACAAACAGTCCTAAAATTTGTATGGAACCAGAAAAGACCCCAAATTGCTAAGGAAATGTTGAAAAACAAAACTGGGAGCATCACGTTGCCTGATTTTAAGCTTTACTACAAAGCAGTGATCATCAAGACAGCATGGTACTGAATTCATTTATTAGTTCTTACAGTTTTTTGGTGGACTCTTTAGGGTTTTCTCTGTATAAAATCATGCCATCTGCAAATAGTGGCAGTTCTACTTCTTCCTTTCCAATTTGGGTGTCTTTCATTTCTTTTTCTTGCCTTACATCTCTGGCTAGGAATTCTAATACTATAAAAGTGAATAAATACTGAATAAAAGTACTAAAAGTGGGCATCTTTGTCTTATTCCTCATCTTAGAGGAAAAGATCTAAACTTTTTACTATTGAGTATGATTATTAGCTGTAAGTTTATCATACATATATGCCCTTTATTACATTGAGGAACGTCTCCTCTATACTTATTTTGTCAAGAGCTTTTATCAAAAATGGATGTTCAATTTTGTCAAATGTTTTTGCTGCACCTACTGGGATCATCGTATGATTTTTAGACTTCATTCTCTTAATGTGGTTGACTTGAGTACATTTGCTGGACAGAGATTCCACTCAAGTTAACCTTGATTTACAATCCTAATAAAAAGATCTATGCAACTCAAATCTTATTAAAAATATTTCAAAAAATGTAAATTAAAAAGAACTATGGGATAGTGAAAATACTTATGGACTATGAACTTAGTCCTAATCCTAGTTTTTCAGGATGTATGACTTTAGGCAAGCTTCTAACCACTTGTATCTTAGTTTTTCTTATTACTACAATGAAGGGACTATAATAGATACTATGAGTATAACTTGTTGCTCAACTAAGCCTGGGGTATAGCCTAATAAAAAATTAAAATGTTATTGTTATCGAACACAAACATGTATTTATAAAATACGTATAAAAGTACAAAGAATGTCAGTAAAATGAACCCTTGTACCCAATACCAAACTAAAAAGTAGAACATTACCAGGATACTGAAATCCCTCTGTACCCCTTGTCTTCCCCGTCTTATCTCCCTGTCTACTCAAATGGCCCCTCTCCCATAAGAAACTACAATACTGAATCTTGTTTGTGTTTATCATTCTTATATTTTTCTTGACTGTTTATCATATATTTATGTTCCTAAATAATTATACAGTTGTGCTTGTTTGAATTATACAAATGGAACCATTTTATAGAAATTTTACTATGACTTTTATATTCACAAGATTCATCTACACTGATGCATGTAGTTATACTTAATATATTTTCACTGTGGCATAGTATTCTACTACAATTTATTCATTTTCTTATTAATGAACTTTAGGTTCCTAGATTTTTGCTCTTACAAATATTGCTATTGATCATTCTTGTAGAAGTCTCTGGGAGCACATGTACAAGAGTTTCTAGGATATATACTTAGACATGGAACGGTTGAGACAGTATTTTCAACATTAGTAGGTAAAACTAGGCAACTATGCATTTTCAACTTTACTGGGTAGTGCTAATTTGTTTTCTAAAAGACTGAAAACTTCTTCCCTTCTTACCAGCAATTCTAGTTGCTCTACATTCTTGCTATCATTTGATAACGTCAATCTTCTAAATTTTTGCTTATTTAATGGTTTTAATTAGAAATACCTAAATTTATCCATTTGTTTTTCTCCTTTACTCTCTCAACACTTTGCTTCTGTAAGAGCACACTCACAATGCTTTTGACACTGGACATGTGTGTTTTCCAAGCAATTCCACAACACCAGCTGGGTATTCTACAATTCAAATCAATTCTGGCACTATCTACCTAGAGACAGCATTGATCCCATAGGTTAAGGTTTCAGTCCTACTAGATTGCCTCCCACTTCAGATGCCAACTGCAAGTAGTAGTTACTGAGGTTACTTACAATGTCTGTCCAACCTAGCTACAAACTTTGGGTTCCCATGAGTTTCCCCTCCCCCCTGGATTCAGTTATTTCCTAGAACAGTACACCGAATCCAAGAAAACACTCACATCTTCCAGTTTACTAAAGTATATCACAAAGAATACAGATGGATAGCCAGATAAAGAGATGCATATGGCAAGATCTGGGACAGTTTCAAGCATAAGTACTTTTGTTCTATGGAATTAGAGTGCATCATTTTCCTTGTAGGTGGATGTCATGTTCACCAAACTAAGAGCTCTCTATACCCTACACTACTGGAATTCTTATGGAGGTTTCCTCACATAGGCATGGTCAATTATTAATTCCATTTCCAGTCCCTCTTCCCTTCCTGGAGAAGAGGTGGAAGTCTGAAGACTTCAGCTTCTAATCATGGATTGGCTTTTATGGTGACCAGTCCCATACCAGGAATCATCCAGAAGCTCACTCAGAGTTATTTCATAGAACAAAAGATGCTCTAAGTATCCTTAACACTTATGAATTTACAAGGGTTTTAGGAGTTATGTGCCAGAAACAGGGATGAAGACCAAATGTATATTTCTTATTACAAATCAAAATGTCACATGGTTATTAAGAGAATATTTTATAGTGGTTTCATTTTAATTTATCCTGATTACTAAATAAGATTGAGCACCTTATCCTATGTTCCCGTTGGGTGTCATCTTTATGAATGGACTAATCAAGTCTTTTCACTATTTTTCTTTAATATAAATTAATTTTCCATAAATTTGCAGGATTTATGTGTTTTAACTATTAGTCTTTTTCTAATTACAGTACTTGCAAATAGTTTTTATTAGTGGTCACTTTTCTTTCCACTCTTTCTATGACATCTGAAAACAGACATTCTTAATATTAAAGTGATTGAAGGGTACCTGGGAAGCTCAGTTGGTTAGGCATCTACCTTCAGCTCCGGTCATGATCCCAGGTTCCAGGGATTGAGTCAACAGGGAGTCTGCTTATCCCTCTCCCTTTGTCTCTTGCCCCACCTTCATTTGGGTTCTCTCTTGTGGGCACACTCTCTTTCTCAAATAAATAAATAAAATCTTTAAAAATATATTAATGTGATTGAATTTTCAATCTTTCAAGATTTGCTTCCTTCCCCTATCTCAAGGTCATAAAACTATTCTTCAATACTGTCTTCTAAAAGTACTGTAGTATTGCCTTTTATAGTTAAATTTTAGTCCACTATGAATTGATTTTTGTGTTTATTGTAAAGTAAAAGTTCTGATTTTATTTTTTTGTGTAGTGAGCAGAATCATAATCTACCAAAGATGTCCACATTCCATTCCCCAGAACCTATGTATGTATTATGTGAAAAGAGAAATTAAGGTTGCAGATGTAATTAAATTTTCTAATCTGCTGACTTTAAGGTAGAGAATCCTGGATTATCCTGGTGACCCAAGGTAATTTCAAGGATCCTTTAAAGTGGAAGAGGGAGAAAGAAAGAATGTCAGAATTACAGAAAGATTTAAAGATGCTATGCTCTGGGCTTTGAAGACTGAGGAAGGAGCCATGAGCCAAAGTATGCAGGCTCCCTCTAAAAGTTGTCAAAGGTAAAGAAATGGATTATCCCTTAGAGCCCCCAGAAGAAATGCAGCCTTGAAGTTATCTGATTGTCGCACAGTGAAACTGACTTTGGACTTCTGACCTCCAGGGGGCTAGATAATACATTTATGTGCTTTTAAGTCACTAATTTTGTGGAACTATGTTATGGCACCAAAAGAAACTAGTATAACTGTATAAGTAACTACTGTCCTAGCACTATTTAATGACTACTCCTTCTTCTAATGATAAAAAATGATATAACAAAGGGTTTGTTCTGCACTATTAGCTCCACCAGCTAGCCAAAAAGGCAATCATCTAAATCACTATTGTTTAAAAAAAAAATGCTGTTATTTGGGTAAGACAAGTTTCTCAATCTTGTTTTTCTTCTTCAGTAATGTTTTGGCTTTACTTGCTATTTAGCTCTCTCACATGTATTCTGAAACAACTTACAAATTCCATAACACACACAAATACACACGCATACCCAGACTAATAAACTCTGGAGATATTCATTAGATATACTGAATTGCAACAATCTAGCAATCACTTTGTGAAGAGCTGACATTTTTATAATACTAAGTTTTTTAAATTCATGAACATATTTCTCCATCTATTTAAGAATTCCCTCTCAACTAGTAACATCCAAAAAAAAGTCTCTTGTGTTCCCAAAGTATATTCATTTTTAAGGATGGCCTCACTGTTGCAAGAATTTAGCTCTCCCAGTACTAAATGATCATGTTGGTTAACCATTAATTAACTCTGGTATCTGGTCAGGGATCCCCATGCCTCTTTCTTGACACATGTATGGCATGTATTCATCATTATGGTATCACACAGAGTATTTTCACTGCCCTAAAAATCCTCTGTGTTTCATTTGTTCATCCTTCATCCCACCCTGAGCCCTGACATTTTTATTCTCTCCATAGTTTTGCCCTTTCCAGAATGTCATATGATTGGAATTCTAAAGTATACAGCCTTCTCAGATTGGTTTCTTTCACTTAGCAATACATATTTAAGTATCTTCCATGTCTTCATGGCCTCATACCTCTTTTTTTTCTTTCCATGTTACACTGTACACACAATAGTGTACACAATAATGTTACACTGTCTACATGTACCACAGTTAATTAATCCATTTTCCTACTGAAGGATATCTTGGTTGCATTCAAGTTTGGGAAATTATGAATAAAGTTGCTATAAACACCAATGTGGAGATTTTTGTGGGGACATGTTTTCTACTCCTTTGGGTAAACACCAACGAGTGTGATTGCTGGATCATATGGTAAGAATAGGTTTAGTTTTATAAGAAACTACCAAACCCTTCCAAATTGGCTCTCATTTTGCATTCCCACTAGCAATGAATGCAAGTTCTTACTGTTCCACATCCTTTCTAGCATTTAGTGTTGTCAGTGTTCTGGATTTTGATATTCTGCTGTTTAATTGCATTTCTCTGCAATTTCTCTATTCACTTCTCCACAGGGTTACTGTACTTCTTTTTAAAAAGATTTTACTTATTCATTTGACAGAGAGAGAGAGAAAGAGAGAGAGAGCGCATAGAGGGAGAGTGAGAGAGAGAAGCAGACTCCTCACTGAGCAGGGAGCCCAATGTGGGGCTTGATCCCAGGACCCTGGGATCCTGACCTGAGCCAAAGGAAGACAGACGCTTAACCAACTGAGCCATCCAGGTGCCCCAAGGGATTAGTGTACTTCTTAAATCTTTTGGACTCATGTTTTTTTTCCAATATTGGAATATTCTTACTATTACTACTGCCCTATTTGCTCTTTCCTTTTTTCTCAAATTGCAACTAACATGCCTGTGAAGCCTATTCACCTCTCCATAGCTTAGTCTTTCTTTTGTATTCTCCATCTTTTTGTTTCTTCATGCTTCACTGTGAATGTTTTCTTCTGACCTGTCTTCCAGTTTACTAATCATTTCTTCAGCTGTGTCTATAATGCTATTAATACCACCCATGGAGTTCTTAATTTTAATTATTTTTCAGTTGCAGATTTTTCACCTGGGGTATTTTTTTCTTTTCTTTTCTTTTTTTTTTTTTTTTTTGCATATTTTGGTCCTCTGACAAAATATTTTTATTTCAACATAAATTTTAAGTAGTTTTTTAAAGTTTTTTTTTTTTAAATTAACATATAATGTATTATTTGTTTTAGGGATACAGGTCTTTGATTTGTCAGTCTTATAGAATTCATTGTTCACTATAGCACATACCCTCCCCAACATCCATCACCCAGCCACCACATTCCACCCAACCCCTCCTCTCCGGCAACCCTCAGTTTGTTTCCTGAGACTAAGAGGCTCTTATGGTTTCTCTTCCTTTCGGGTTTCATCTTGTTTCATTTTTCCTTCCCTTCCCCTATGATCCTCTGTCTTGTTTCTCAAATTCCTCATATCAGAAGACAATATAATTGTCTTCCTCTGATTGACGATTTTGCTTAGCAAAATACCCTCTAGTTCCATTCACGTCATTGCAAATGGCAAGATTTTAGGGTTTTTTGATAGCTGCATAATGTCCCATTGTATATATATATACACCACACCTTCTTTAACCATTCATATGTTGATGGACATCTAGGTTCTTTCCATAGTTTGGCTATTATGGACACTGCTGCTATAAACATTCAGGTGCATGTGCCTCAAGTAGTTTTTTAATAAAAATGTTTAATTGTAGATTCACATGCAATTATAGGAGAGAATTCAAAGAGACTGTTATTCCCTTTATCTGGTCTCCTGAAATGTCTCAAAATGGTAACATCTTGCAAAATGATAGTATAGTATCACAACCAGGATACTGACATGAATGCTGTTTAGTTTAGGAACATTTCCATCACAACAATCACTCATGTTGTTGTTTTATAGCACACTACATTCTCTTCCATCTCACTCCTTCTTCCCCAGAAACAACTAACCTCTTCTCCATTTCTGTAATTTTGTCACTTCAAGAGTGTTATTTAAACAGAATCGCACAGTATATATCCCTCGAGACTGGACTTTCTTTTCAAAACTTTTTTTGTAGTTTCATCCAGGTTGTTATATTAATAGTACATTCCTTTTTATTGCTGGATAGTATTCCATGATATGGATTAGCGTTGTTTAAACATCTACCTGTTGAAGGACATCTGGGCTGTTTTCAGTTTGGGATGCTATGAATAAAGCTGCAGTACACATTTATATACAAGTTTTGTGTCAAGATAACCCAGCCTCTTCTGACACCTTATTAGTGCTAGGAGTTCCAGCTTCCCACATCTTCTCCAGTGATGCTCTGGTAGGGGTGGCTGTGTAATTCCTGGGCAATGGTGAAAATCCTCTTACTAGGCCTTCTCTGATGCCACACTAGTGGGAAAAGAGTGTAACACCTTTTTATTGCTGGGTGGGCAGGAAGTTCAAATTCCCACATGGTCTCTGACATTGTGGCAGCAGTGGTGGAGTGCTTGTTACAACCTGGTGGGGAGGAAACCCTAGTTTCCTACTTGGCCTTCTCTGACACCATTCCACAAGAGGTGTTCAGGAACCTCATTATAGTGTGGCAAGAATGGGAGTCTAGGCTCTCCATTTTGCCTTTGCTGACATGGGTGAGAGGGGGGCCACAATGTTTTATTTGGTTTCTGGCTGCAATATGGTAGGTCTGTCAAAGGTTTTCCTGTGCCTCCCTCTTTCCTGGTCCTTTGGCTAGAAAGGGAAGTTTTTTAACTAGGGCTTTATTTGTTCATTTTTTAATTTTTAATATGCCCATAGCATTTCTGGATTGCAGTTTACTTCAGTTCCAATATAAGGTTTTTTAAGGCAAAAAGAAGTGGGTGTTATGTATAACTAATGAATCACTGAACACTACATCAAAAACTAATGATGTACTATACAGTGGCTAATTAAACATAACTAAAAAAAAAAAAAGAAAACCCAGGAACTCCCACTATACTGTTTCCTGGGTCCTGAGATCTTGAGCTAGTTTGCCTTATTCTCTCCAAGATTCTTTCTAGAGTCTTCTTATGTTTTATAGATAGTTCTAGATTTCTAATTATAGTTACCAGGAAAAACAGAAAACTGTATATCTATTCCATTTTCCCAAAATGGAAGTTTCTCAAGTTGTTATTTTAAGCTTTTCTCTGAACTCTAATGAGTCCAAACTACATTGCATGTAGTTTACCTTGGTTTTTGGTCATGTCCTATTTCATCATATCGCTGGTTATTTTGGGTTGCTTGCCAAATGCTATATATAGCAAACTATAGTGATACTGGCCTAGATTTATATTATTTTTGTCTAGAGCAGGTTTGCCAATAGTAGACAGCTAGAGAAAGTAGTAATCTGAAATACTTTAATCACAGCTTCAGATAATTCCAAGTGGGGCTTTAGAGCATTTTTGAGCAGTTTTATTTATAGCTCATCTTTACTCATACTGTGGACCTAACTCAAGATATGAGTGGTGTGCCTGGCATATGGAGTCCTCCTCCTAGGGCAGGCCATGAACTTTAACTTTTAATCGTTACTCTACTGAAAGCTGTGCTCACCTTCTCTGTCTACTTTGTTAACTGTTAGACAGATGGCTACCTTTTCAAGAATTGGCAGATGCTTCTGGGGAAATGCAGCCCTAGAAGCTGGGCTTATCTCTCTTGATTCCCATCTTCTTCAAGGTATTTGCCCTGTAGTTTGTTGTTTTTGTTGTTTTCCACTAATAAGAAGTATTTAACATCTAATTTTGACTTAACAATATGCAGAGGCCTGACTTTTTTTTCCAAGTGTCTCAGAAAAGGATTCACTTCAAGTACAAATAAACTAATTTCATAAGATACATGGTGAAATTCAAGTACCTACATAAACACAGAACTTGTATTTTTTTCCGAGTTTTATTGGGAAATAATTAGCATACAAGTTTAAGGTGTATAGCATGATGGTTTGATTTATATATATTATGAAATGATTACCACAAATGTTCAGCTATAACATCCATCTTCTCATATAGAACATTTAAAAAAAGAAAAAAAGGAAAAAAATTTTTCTTAGGATGAGAACTCTTAGGATTTACTTTCTTAACAACATTTCTATATATCATATAGCAGTGTTACCTATAGTCATTGTGTTGTACTTATTTATCTTATAACCTAAAGTTTGTACCTTATAGTCACCTCTCTCCAACTCCCCATCCCCCTATCCTCTGCCCCTGGTAACCATATGTCTGACCTCTTTCTATGAATTCAGGGTTTTCTCTTTATATTTGTTTTTGTTTTGAGATGCCACATATGAGTGAGATCATACAATATTTGTCCTTTCCTGTCTTATTTCACTTAGCATAATGTCTTCAAGGTTCATTCATGTTGCTGCATATGGTAAGATTTCCTCATTTTATAATGGCTGAGTAACATTCCATTATGCTTTCATCCATCGAAGCACACTTAGATTGTTTCCATATCTTAGCTATGGTAAATAATGATGCAATGAACATGGGGGTGCAGATATCTTTTTGAGTTAGTATATTCATTTATTTCTGATATATTACCAAAGGTGAAAATGCTGAATCATTTGGTAGTTTTATTTTTGAATTTGTGAGGATTCTCTATATTGTTTTCAACAGTGGTTGTACCCATTCATAATTCCACTACAGTGCACAAGGGATCCCTTTTCTCTGTATCCACACCAACATGCTATCTCTTATCTTTTTAATGATGGCCATTCTAACAGGTGTGAGGGGATCTCTTTGTGGCTTTCCTTTAGTAAAGATTTATTTATTTGAGAGAGAGAGAGCAAGCGAGCAGGGGAAGGGGATAAAGAGGAGGAGAGAGAGAAACTCAAGGAGACTCCGCACTGTGCATGGAGCTGACGCAGGGCTTCATCTCATGACCCTGAGATCATGAACTGAGCCCAAACCAAGTCGGACATTTAACTGACTGAGCCACCTCAGGCACCCCAATCTCATTGTGGTTTTAATTTCCATTTCCCTAATGACTAGTGATGTTAAGCATCTTTCCATGTACTTGGTCTTTTGTCTACCTTTGGAGAAATGTCTATTCAGACATTTGTCCATTAAGAATTTTGTCCATTAAGAATTCCATTAAGAATTAAGGAATTCTTGGGGCGCCTGGGTGGCTCAGTGGGTTAAAGCCTCTGCCTTCAGCTCAGGTCATGATCTCAGGGTCATTGGATCGAGCCCCACATCGGGCTCTCTGCTCAGCGGGGAGCCTGCTTCTTCCTCTCTCTCTGCCTGCCTCTCTGCCTACTTGTGATCTGTCTGTCAAATAAATAAATAAAATCTTTAAAAAAAAAAAAAAAAAAGAATTAAGGAATTCTTAATGGACAACTTTGTCCATTAAGAATTTTGTTATTGCTGGGGCGCCTGCGTGGCTCAGTGGGTTAAGCCTCTGCCTTTGGCTCAGGTCATGATCTCAGGGTCCTGGGATGGAGCCCCGCACAGGGTTCTCTGCTCAGCAGGGAGCCTGGTTCCCCACCCCACCCCCCACCCCACGCCCTCTGCCTGCCTCTCTGCCTACTCCTGATCTCTCTGTCAAATAAATAAATAAATGAATAGATCTTAAAAAAATTGTTATTGCTGTCATCAAGTTGTATGAGTTCTTTATATAACAGATACATAGTTTACACATATATTTTCCCATTCCGTAGGTTTTTTTTTTTCACTTTGTAGATGGTTTATTTTGCTGTGCAGAAGTTTTTTTAGTTTGATGTAGTCTCATTTGCTCATTTTTTTTTTTATTTTGTTGCTTGTACTTTAGGTGTCATAACAAAAAAATCATTATCAACACCCATGTCAAGGACCTTTATTCCTGTGTTTTGTTACAGGACTTTCACGGTTTCAGGTTTTACATTTACGTCTTTAAGCCATTTTGAGTTAATTTTTGTGAGTGGTTTAAGGTATGGGTCCAGTTTCATTCTTTTACGTGTGAATATTCAGTTATCCCAGCACAATTTACTGAAGAGATTGTCTTTTCTCCATTGGGTATTCCTGGCTCCTTTGTGAAATATTAATTGACTATATATGCTTCTGTTTATTTCTGGGCTCTCAAATCTGTTCCATTGGTTTATTGGTCTGTTGGTCTGTTTTTATGCCAGTACCATCTTGTTGTGATGAGTACAGCTTGAAATTAGGTAGTATGATCTCTCCTGCTTTGTTATTCTTTCTCAGGAATTCTCTGGCTACTCAGGGTCTTTTGTGGTTCCATATAAATTTTAGGAGTTTTTTTTTCTTTTTCTTTCTTTTTTATTTTTAAGTCATTAGAATCTTGATAGGGACTGCACTGAATCTAAATGGCTTTTGGTAGTATTTACATTTTCACACTATTCTTCCAATCTAAGGACAATGGATAGCTCTTCATTTATTTGTGTCTTGACTTGACTTCTCATCTTGACTTCTTTCATCAGTGTTTTGCAGTTTTCAAAGTAGAGATCTTTGTTTTTGGTGTTGCTGTATTTGCATTTCCCTAAGTTTCTTTAATTCTTTTTTAGGAAATTTATTGTTAAGGTTGAGAAACACTACTGATTTTGTATGTTAATTTGTATTCTGCAACTTTATTGAATTCAGTTTCTTTCACTGAATCATTAGGATTTTTTATACATAAAATGTCACCTGCAAATAGAGACAATTTTACTTTTTCCTTCTTTTTCTTGCTTGACTGCTCTAACTAGTACTTCCATTACCATGTTGAACAGGAATGGTGAGAGTGGGCCTCGTTCTTTTATTCCTGATGTTAGCAGAAAAGCTTTCTACCTTTCACCACTGAGTATGATATTAGCTGTGGGTTTGCCCTCTATGGCCTTTATTATGTTGAAATAAATGGCTTCATTATGCTGAAATAAATGCCTTCCATGCTGAAATTGTTGACAGTTTTATCATAATTGGATGCTGAATTGTGTCAAATGTGTTTTCTGTGTCTATTTAAATGATAATGGCTCTTCTGTTCTATTAATATATCACATCGATTGATTTGCGTATGTTGAGCCATGCTTCTATCCCGAGGATAAATCTCACTTGATCATGGTGAATGGTCCTTTTAATGGCTACCAAATTTGGTTTGGTAATATTTTATTGAGAATTTTTATACCTATACTCATCAGGGATATTGGCAAGTAGGTTTCTTTTCAACAGTGTCTTTTTTCTGGTTTTGGTATCAGGATAATGCTAGGCTCATAAAATAAGTTTGGGAATATTCTCCCCTTTTGGATATTTTAGAAAAGTTTGAGAAGAACTGATGCTAATTCTTCTTTAAATGTTTCATGAAAGGGGCACCTGGGTGACTCAGCTGGTTAGACTTCTGACTCTTGGTTTTGGCTCAGATGATGGTTTCAGGGTGGTGGGATCAAACCCTAGCATCTAGCTCTGTGCTCAACACGGAATTACCTGGGATTCTCTCTCCCTCTGCCCCTCCCCTGACACACGCGTGTGTTCACTCGTGCATACGCTCTGTTTCTCAAATACATACACAAATAAAATCTTTAAAAATAAATAAATAAATACATGTTTCTTAAACATCATCCATGAAGATAGTTGGTCCTGGGGCTTTCTTCATTGAGAGGTTCCTATTACTAATTCAATCTTCTTACTGGTAATTAATCCACTCAAACTTTGTATGTCTTCTTGATTCAGTCTTCATAAATTGTGTGTTTATAAGACTTTTTCCATTTTCCAAGTTGTCCAGTTTGTTGGCATATAGTTGTCATAGTAGTCTCTTTTGATCCTTGAATTTCTGCGGTATCAGTTGTAATGCCTCCTTTTTCATTTATAATTTTTATTGATTTGGGTCCTTTCTCTTTTTCCCTTGGTTACTCTAGTTTGTCAGTTTTGGGGGTGTGTAGGTGGCTCAGTCAGTTAAGTGTCTGACTCTTGATTTTAGCTCAGGTAATGATTTCAGGGTCATGAGATTAAGCCCCGATTCTGCCCTGTGTATGGAGCCTGTTTAAGATTCTCTCCTTCTCCCTCCCCAACTTCCTGCTCATGCTCTCTCTCTCAATCTCCCCCTCAAAAAACTGGTTTGTCAATTTTTCTTACCTTTTCAAAGAACCAACTCTTAGTTTGGGTAATCTCTTCTATTCTTTTTCTATTCTCTAGTTCATTTGTTTCTGTTTTAATCTTTACAACTTTTCCTCTAACTTTGGGCTCAATTTATTCTTCTTTTTATAGTTCCTTAAATAACAGAGTTAGGGTGTTTGGGATCTTTCTTGTTTCTTTTTTTCTCCCTTCTCCCTTCTTTCTTGTTTCTTTTTTTTTTTTTTTAAAGATTTTATTTATTTATTTGACAGAGAGAGAGAGAGAGAGAGAGAGAGAGAGATATGTCACAAGTAGGCAGAGAGGGAGAGGGAAGAGGCGCCCCACTGAGCAGAGAGCCCGATGCGGGGCTCGATTCCAGGACTCTGGGATCATGACCTGAGCCGAAGGCAGAGGATTAACCCGCTGAGCCACCCAGGTGCCCCACCTTCTTTCTTGTTTCTTAATGTAGGCATTTATTGCTAAGAACTTTCCTCTTAGAACTGTTTTTTCTGTATCCCATAAGATCTGTTATGTGTTGTATTCCCATTTTTGTTTCAAGAAACGTTTTAATATCTTATTTTTTACTAATTTTCATGTATTTGTGAACTTTCCAGTTTTTAATTTTCAGATTTTTAATTTTATGCCATTGGGGTCAGAGTATACAGTTGGTATGATCTCAATCTTCTTGAATTTGCTAAGTCTTGTTTTGTGGCCTAACATATGATCTACTCTAGAAAATGTTCATGTGCACTTGAAAAGTATGTGTATTTTGCTATTGTTGAACAGAATGTTCTGTACATTTCTGTTAACTCCATTTGGTCTAGAATGTTCAAATCTGCTGTTTTCTTATTGCTTCTCTGTCTGAATGATCTAGCCAGTGTTGAGAGTGGGACATTAAAAGTTTCCAACTATTCTGGTATTACCGTTCATTTTTCCTTTTAGCTCTATTAATTTTGGCTTTATATATTTACGTGCTCCAATATTGGTCACATAAATATTTACAACTGTTAAATCTTTTTGGTGGATTGGCCCTTTTATTATTATATAAGTGACAATGAGGGTGTCTTTTTTTACCATTTTTATTTTAAAGTCTATTTTGTCTGTTTTAAGTATGGCTACCTCTGCTTCCTTTTGATTACTATTTTCTTGAAGTATCTTTTCATCCCTTCACTCAGTTTATGGGTATTTTAAGGTGGAAATGAATCTCTTATAGGCAACATTTTGTTGGATCTTGGCTTATTTTTGTTTTTTTTTTTTTGTTTTTTTTTTTTTAATAGAGTCAACTACTCTATATTTTTCAACTGGAGAATTTAACCCATTTTTCATTCAACTGGAGAATTTCACCCATGTTCATTCAAAAGTAATTATTGACAGGTAATTACCACTGACATTTTGTTAACATATTATGGTTGTTTTGTAGACATTTTATGGTTGTTTTGTTCCTTGTGTTTTCTCTTGTTGCTTTTGTTTTGATGTCTTTTGGTATCTGTATGCTTTGAATTCTTCATTGTGTTCTTTTCTTTTATTTTATTCATTGTGTTCTTTGTTTCCTTGTGGTTACCATGACACACCTCTTAAACTTCTAACACCCTATTTTAAATTGATAACAACTTAGTTTCAATAGAAATCACAAACTTTACACTTTCATTTCTTCTCCCCAACATAACATTTTCTTTTTGTTACAATTTAAATCTTTTTATATTGTGTAACTAATTTAGCATTCCTTATGAGGCAAGTCTAGTGGTAAAGAGTTCCTTCAGCTTTTGTTTGTTCAGAAAAGACTTGATCCCTTCTTTGATTCTGATGAACAGCTTTTCCAGGTATAGAATTCTTGTTTCACAATTCTTTTCTTTTTTTCAATATTTTCAATATGTCATTCCATTCTCTTAGCCTGAAAAGTTTCTGCTGAGAAATCTGCCAACATTCTTATTGGAGGCTGTAACTTGTATATAACCCCTCTCTTCTCTTATTGCTCTTAGAATTCTTTGTCTTTGACTTTTGACAACTTAATTATGTTTGTACTACCACCTGGGTTCAATCTATATGAATTCCCTTGGATCTTAGGGATCAGGATGTCCTTTTCTCTCACCCGGTTTGAGAAGTTTTCAGCCATTGTTGCCTTAAATATACTTTCTGTCCCTTTGTTTCTGATCTGGAATTCTTATAATACTAACATTGTTTCTTTTCAATGTGTCCCATTTTGCCATAGGGTTTCTTCATTCTTTTCACTTTTTGCTTCTCTGGGTAATTTTTAATGCCTTATCCTCTAGGTCACTGATTCTTCCTTCTGTATGAACAAGTCTATTTTGAAACTCTCTATGAAATTCTTCCATTCAATTATCATACGGTAGACCCTTGAATGCCATGGGGTTAAGGATATTGAACTTCCATGTAGTTGAATATCCATGTATAACTTTTGATTCCCCTAAAACATAAGTACTAATTGTCTACTATTGACTGCAGCCGTACTTATAAACAGTCGATCAATACATATTTTATATGTATTGTATACCATATTCTTACAATAAAGCTAGAGAAAAAAATGTTATTAAGAAAGTCATAAGGAAAATGTTTATAGTACTATACTGTATTATCAAAAAAAAATCTGTATATAAGTGAATCTGTGAAGTTCAAACCCATGTTGTTCAAGGGTCTTCTGTACTTTTCACCTCTAGGATTTTTTTTTTAATGGCTGCTTTTTCCATATCAAAATTCTCATTTTGTTCATGCATTGTTTTCTGAATTTTTTTTGTTTGTGTTTTCTTATAGTTCACTAGATTTCCTTAAGAGGATTACTCTGAATTCTTTTTTGCTAGATCTCCATTTCTTTAAGATCACTTACTGGAACTTTACTAGTTTCCTTTGGTGGTATATTTATCTGATTTTCCATGATCCTTGATTCTGTATGTTGGTATTTGAGCACTGGAGTAACTGGGCTCCTCTTTTACTTCACAGATTTTCTTTGATAGAGACCATTTATTACTCAGCTCAATTTGGGTTTCTGGGTTTGCCTACTGGTAACATCCACAGGTAGCAGGGACTGCTATTATGGTCTATTTTGGGTTGAGGCAACTGTTCAAGCTCCTAGGATGGGGAGTATGCCTCTGCTTGAGAATAGTTGGATAGAAATGTTGGCTTGGTTCTCTACTGTGTGAGGCTATGGAATGGATTCCATGGTTGCCTGGATTCTCTAGTCATTCTAAATAGATGGTTAGTAGTATATGGGGCTATCAATTAACTTCCTTGCCATGGGAGGGAAGCCGAATAAGACCCAGGGCCTATATACTCATTCTTTGGGGACCCAAATCCGGCCAGAGTGTGCACTGAATTCCCTGGTCAGGTGATGTTACTGGTTTGATTCTGCAGCTAAGGGATGACATGGGCAGTAATCTCTGTTCAAGTGCCACTAGAACTAGGGCTGTTGAATGGGCTATGTGGCTTTCTGTGTGTTTCCTGGTTGGACAGGCTGAAGGCTGTATTCAGCAACGAGTGGGTCTATGAATTAGATTCCTTGCCCAGGAGCAGTGGGAGAAGCAACTTTAAAGCTGGGAGAGCTCTGGAGTTCCCTGGGGTTAAGTGGTTACCATTCAGTGTTCTCTAAACTTGGGAAAGCTCTTTGCTGTCTTAAGCCAATCTGCACCCCACGTTCCCTAGCTGAAGAGGGCCACTTGCTTTGCTTTGTAAACTACTGGCTTTGCCTTTCTCTAGACCCAAGCATTGCTGGACCACACACCTTCCTGGAGTTGCTGCCAGCCCTTTAGTTCAGATGGGTCAAAAAGACACATTCCACAGTGATGTTATCTGTCAACAACCTTAACTAGGCAAGAGGGAAGAGGCTACTTCAAACTACTCTCCAAATTTTTCCAATATTCTACTATTTCCCGAATAGGTTCTCCAGTTGGGAGGGGCTGAGAGCTACCTTAACCCTTGGCCAAATTAATCTTCCTGTCTGTGCCTAATAAATCAATCCTTCATATTTGGTCCTGGATTTGCTCTGGGGTTAATCAGCTCTGCCAGCCTGTCTCCTGGCTGGAGTGCCACTGAGCTTCCGGAAGTTTTCACCAACACTTATGGTCAGATGGCACCAGAAGATACTCTCAACGGGGGGTGGGTCCCCTGCCTGGGAGGGCAAACCAGGCTCTACGGATGGCAAAACTTCTCATCCAAGGATATGAATCAGTCAGAGGTGCATGCATCCCACTGAGTTTCCTGGTCAGAGTGAGCCCCTGACTTGGTTCTGCAGATGAGCAAATCTACCAATTGGGATTATTACTTGGGCACTACAGGTATGAACCTGGTCTGCCAATATCCATGTGCTGACTATTGCAACCCCCTTCCTCCTTCTCCATCTCAGTAAGATTATCAGTGGTTAAGCCCCACAGACTTCCCTGCAGTAACTGTGGGGCAAGATCAGAATATGGGCTTTCACAAAGTAACCCCCAATGCTGGTGGGGTGGCTGTGCCCCTGGGTTCTTTCCCACTGGAGGAACAAGAGGCTCAGGGGAGAACTCTCCATGTGCTGGCAACACTGGCCTGAGGGGAGAAGCAATGAAGTCAACATGTAGCTGCTTCTCTTGCCCTTCTGATGAGTCTCTCTTGGTCTCTGAGGTACAGGGAGGTGCTTCGGCCTCACCCCCATGTTCCAGGATTCTTTCAGCGGTGTCATATTTTTTAAGAGCTGCTGGCTGTTCTCATGAGGGGGAAAAAAGTGAGGAACAACCTATGTTGCAATCTTGGTGAAATCACTCCCTGCCCTGTAATTCTTAACTCTCTTGATAGGTCTTTGATGTTCTCAAACCAATTAAAAACAAATACACACACACATACACACACACACACATACACCCCTTCAGTGTTTTTCATTTTTCTCAGGATGGATTCTAATGATCTAGTCTGTCATTACTGGAAGTGGGTTTCTATCACTGTCTTTGTCTTTTGCACATGCTATCCTGACTAGAATACAAAATATTTCTCTGTGGAAAAAAATCCTATGGATCCAGAACCTAACAGGCTGTCTGTCATATAAAAAATTAGTTGCCGGATTGAAAGAATAACAATGTGTAAGTCTTGGCAAGTAATGAGACTATTTGGTCCGATGATGGAAGAATAAAATTATATATAACAGAGATTTACAAAGCTTGATAATGGTCATGTCATTCCTAGGTTTAACAAAAGAAGTCAAGATAAGAAAGAAAGAGGAATAGAAATGGTGGGGAGTTGACTTTCAGATATGCTGAATCTGTTGTATTGGTAAGGTACTTAAGTAAAGTGGTAAGAATGTATACTTGATTCAATATATCAGTTGTGGGGACGCCTGGGTGGCTCAGTGGGTTGGGCTTCTGCCTTTGGCTCGGGTCATGATCTCAGGGTCCTGAGATCGAGCCCTGTGTTGGGCTCTCTGCTTGGTGGGGAGCCGGCTCTCCCCCCCAACCCCCCCGCTGCCTACCTCTCTGCCTACTTGTGATCGCTCTGTCAAATAAATAAATAAATCTTAAAAAAAAAAAAAAAGATATCAGTTGTGAGAAAAACTTGCAAGAGAAGAGGAAATATTAAGAGACAGGCACTGAGTATAAAAATATTAAAGAACGTCATCTATAGAAACAAAGTCTTCACAGGCAACATGATGACAATAAAATCATATCTTTCAATAATCACTCTCAATGTTAAAGGCCTAACTGCTCCCATAAAATGGCAGAAGGTTGCGGATTGGATAAAGACAGGACCCATTTATATGCTATCTGCACGAGACTCATTTTGAAGCTAAAGATACATCCAGACTGAAAGTGAAGGGACGGAGAACCATCTTTCAGGCCAACAGACCTCAAAAGAAACCTGGGGTAGCAATTCTTACATCAGACAAATTAGATTTTAAGCTAAAGACTATAGTTAGAGATACAGAAGAATACTATACCATTCTTAAAGGGTCTATCCAACAAGAAGATCTAACAATTGTAAATATCTATGCCCCCAACATGGGATCAGCCAACTACATAAGCCAACTGTTAACCAAAATAAAGAGACATACTGATAATAATATGTTAATTGTAGGAGACCTCAACACATTACTCTCAGCAACAGACAGATCATCTAAGCAGAAAATCCACAAAGAAACAAAAGCTTTGAATGATACACTGGACCAGATGGACCTCATAGATGTATATAGAATATTCCACCCAAAGTTCCATGTGTGCAGAATATTTAAGCACACATGGAACTTTCTCTAGAACAGACCACATACTGGGTCACATATCAGGTCTCAAGGTATACCAAAAGACTGAGATTATTCCCTGCATATTCTCAGACCACAATGCTTTGAAACTGGAACTCAATCACAAGAAAAAGTTTGGAAGAAATTCAAACACTTGGAAGCTAAAGACCATTCTGCTCAAGAACGTTTGGGTTTACCAGGAAATCAAGAAGAACTTAATGGAAACCAATGAGAACAAACACACGCCAGTCCAAACCTATGGGATACAGCAAAAGTGGTCCTAAGGGGTAAATACATAGCCACGCAATCCTCAATCAAAAAAAAAACCAGAAAAATCCCGAATACACAAACTATTATTACACCTTAAAGATCTGGAGAATCAACAACAAATTAAGCCTAACCCATACCCAAGAAGGGAAATAATTAAGATTAGAGCAGAGATCAATGAATTAGAAACCGGAAAACAGTAGAAAACATCAGCAAGACTAGAAACTGGTTCTTTGAAAGAATTAATAAGATCAATAAACCACTGGCCAGGCTTATCCAAAAGAAAACAGAAAGGACCCAAATTAATAAAATTATGAATGAAAGGGGGAGAGATCATGACTAACACCAAGGAAATAAAAACAATTATCAGAAATTATTATCAACTGCTATATGCCAATAAATTAAGCAACCTGGAAGAAATGGATGCAGTCCCAGAAACCTATAAACTACCAAGACTGACACAGGAAGAAACAAACAACCTGAATAGACCAATAACCAGTAACAAGATTGAAGCAGTGATCAAAAATCTCCCAAAAGACAAGAATCCAGGACCTGATGGATTCCCTGGGGAATTCTACCAAACATTCGTAGAAGAAATAATAGCTATTCTCCTGAAACTGTTTAAAAAAATAGAAACAGAAAGAAAATTTCCAGACTCATTCTGTGAGGCCAGCATTACCTTGATCCCAAAACCAGGCAAAGACCCCATCAAAAAGGAGAATTTTAGGGGCGCCTGGGTGGCTCAGTGGGTTAAGCCGCTGCCTTCGGCTCAGGTCGTGATCTCAGGGTCCTGGGATCGAGTCCCGCATCGGGCTCTCTGCTCAGCAGGGAGCCTGCTTCCCTCTCTCTCTGCCTGCCTCTCTGTCTACTTGTGATCTCTCTCTGTCAAATAAATAAATAAAATCTTAAAAAAAAAAAAAAAGGAGAATTTTAGATGAATATCCTTGATGAATATGGATGCCAAAATTATCAACAAGATCCTAGCTGATAGGATCCAACAGTACATTAAAAGGATTATCCACCAGACTAGGTGGGATTTATCCCCGGGATGCAAAAGTGGTTCAACATTTGCAAATCAATGTGATAAAACACATAAATAAAAGAAGAGATGAGAACCACATGGTCCTCTCAACTGATACAGAAAAAACATCTGACAAAATACTGCATCCTTTCCTGATTAAAACTATTCAGAGTATAGAGATAGAGGGAACATTCCTCAACTTCATAAAATCTATTTATGAAAAACCCACAGCAAATATCATTCTCAATGGGGAAAAGCTGAGAGCTTTTTCCCGTAAGATCAGGAACATGACAAGGGTGCCTACTCTCGCCACTATTATTCAACATAGTAGTAGAGGTCCTAGCAACAGCAATCAGACAACAAAAAGAAACAAAAGGTATTCAAATTGGCAAAGAAGAAGTCAAACTGTCTGTTCACAGATAACATGATACTTTATGTGGAAAACCCAAAAGACTTCACCCCTAAATTACTAGAACTCATACAGCAGTTCAGTAATGTGGCAGGATACAATCAATGCACAGAAATCAGTTGCTTTCTTAGAAGTTAAAAATGTAACTGTAGAAAGAGAAATTGGAGAACCGATTCCATTTACAATAGCACCAAAAACCGTAAGATACCTTGAAATAAACCAAAGAAAGAGGATCTATACTATACGAACTATACTATAGGAACTACAGAACGCTCATTAAAGAGACTGAAGAAGACACAAAAAGATGGAAAAACATTCCATGCTCATGGATCAGAAGAATAAACATTGTTAAAATGTCAATGCTGCTCAGAGCAATCTATACTTTCAATGCCATCCCGATCAAAATACCAATAGAATTTTTCAAAGTGCTGGAACAATCTTAACATTTGTATGGAAACAGAAAAGGAAATGTGGAAAAGGAAAAACAAAGCTGGGGGCATCATGTTGCCTGATTTCAAGCTATATTACAAAGCTGTGACCACCAAGACAGCATGGTAGTGGCACAAAAACAGACACATAAACCAGTGGAACAGAGTAGAGAGCTCAGATATGGACCCCCGACTCTATGGTCAAATAATCTTTGACAAAACAGGAAAAAATATCTAATGGAAAAAAGTCTCTTCAATAAATGGTGCTGGGAAAATTGGATATCTATGTATAGAAGAATGAAACTTGACCATTCTCTTACACCATGCACAAAGATAAACTCAAAATGGATGAAAGACCTCAGTGTGAGACAGGAATCTATCAAAATCCTAGAGTAGAACATAGGCAGTAACCTCTTCGACATCAGCCACAGCAGCTTCTTTCAAGATATGTCTCCAAAGGAAAGGGAAACAAAAGCGAAAATCAACTTTAAAAACCTTCTGCACAGCAAAGGAAACAGTCCACAAAACAAAGAGGCAACCCACAGAATGAGAGATGATATTTGCAAATGACACTATAGATAAAGGGCTAATATCCAGGATCTATAAAGAACTTCTCAAACTCAACACCCAAAACCAAATAATCAAGTTAAAAAAATGGACAGAAGACATGAACAGACATTTCTCCAAAGAAGACATACAAATGGCTAACAGACACATGAAAAAATGTTCATCATCATCAGTCATTAGGGAAATTCAAATCAAAACCACATTGAGATACCACCTTACACTAGTTAGAACAGCAAAAATTAAAAGGTAAGAGACAACAAGTGTTGGAGGCTGTGGAGAAAGGGGAACCCTATTAGGCTGTTAGTGGGAATATAAGTTGGGACAGCCACTTCGGAAAACAGCGTGGCCTTTCCTCAAAAAATTAAAAATAGTGCTACCCTATGACCCAGCAATTGCACTGCTGGGTATTTACCTCAAAGATACAGATGCAGTGAAAAGAAGGGCCATATGTACCCCAATGTTTATAGTAGTAATGCCCACAATAGCCAAAGTGTGGAAAGAGCCAAGATGCCTTTCAATACATGAATGGATAAAGAAGATATGGTCCATATATACAATGGAATATTCATCAGCCATCAGAAAGGATGAATACCCAACTTTTGCATCAACATGGACGGGACTGGAGAAGATTACGCTAAGTGAAATAAGTGGAGCAGAGAAAGTCAATTATCATTCAGTTTCACTTATTTGTGGAACATAAGGAATAGCATGGTGGGCATTAGGAGAAGGAAGGGAGAAATGAAGGGGGGGAAATCCAAAGGGGAGATGAATGATGAGAGGATATGGACTCCAAGAAACAAACTGAGGGTTTTGGTGGGGAGAGGGGTCGGGGGATGGGTTAGCCTGGTGATAGGTACAAGGAGGGCATGTATTGCATGGGGCACTAGGTGTTATACACAAACAATGAAGCATGGAACACTACATCAAAAACTAAGGATGGACTGTAATGATAGACTAACATAACATAATAAAAAATACATATATTAGAGAATGTCTAGCTATACATAGGAGACAAGTAAGAGGAAGAATCTTTCATTAACTAGAAGACTGTGCACAATAGGAAAAAGAAACTCAGAATGCAACTTAATGGAAGAGAAGGAGGACAAGCGTTTGGGAAAAAAAAATTATCAAATGGTCAAATGTGACTGAAAGGTCAATCAGGCTCTGGAATGAAAGAAGTCTTATAATACATACTATCTATCTTCTGAGTAGTAAAAGAAGGCAGTAACATGGAGGGCTGGAGGGTGTTCAATTGTCAAATGAGAAGAAAGATTCACAAACGAATGGAGACAATTTTAAGTTGTCATTAGGAGAATAAAAAAATTATAAAGAGATTTGAGGTCTCAAAAGAGGCAGGCAGTCAATATTTGAGTGGACATAAATTTGCAAAATTATGTGACTTTTTTCAAGCAGGCTGGTATCTTGTAGTAAACTCCAGAGAGGGAACTACTTCGCAGGAAAGCATGAGAAATTCACTTGTAGACAATTCTGAAGATTGGTAAACATGGGAAAGAACATGGAGTCTGCAATCAGATCTGGGAGTTATCTACATAGAAATGATAGTTTAAACCAATGGTATATGTAGTATTTATATGTCACAATTTCTATCAGTAAAAAAAGGTTATTTTCTCTCTTACAGAGAAATAATAACTAATCTAAAAGTAGTTTCTATCTCTGTTAATAGGTATGGATTTGTTTTCAAGAACCTTAAAATTGTCCTATTCTATTTTACTTACTTCTTTTTTTAAAAAAGATTTTATTTATTTGACAAAGAGAGACACAGCGAGAGAGGGACACAGCGAGAGAGGAGCAGCAGAGGGAGAGGGAGAAGGAGGCTTCCCGCGAGCAGGGAGCCCGATGTAGGGCTCAATCCCAGGACCCTGGGATCATGACCTGAGCCAAAGGCAGATGCTTAATGACTGAGCCACCCAGGCACCCAAAAATTGTCCTATTTTAACTTGAAGAGTAATCCTATTGCAACCAAATGGTTATCAGAATCCTAAAATTGTAATTAGCAAGAGCATATTGTTGAAAATTTGCCAGAATTGCAAATGTAAGCTTGCGTATAACAGTTACTGAACCAATGTATTATGGAAAAACTCTCCTATCCCTGCCTCTTTGTCTATACAATGAATTACTTACATATAACATTTCAGTGCTTCTAAAATTCTAAATTACAATTGACACAGACTACTTTATCATGACACCAACTTTTCAGAACAAAAAGGAATCATTAGAGCCCCCACTTTAATAATGATTAACCTAAGATACAGTTGCTGCATACTTCTTTGTTACTACTGACATTATGCTCAGATTCAAAGCTTCTTCTACCAGTAACAGAGACCCTGAATAAATTCACCTGGGCTAAAAGTCACTTCACTTACAAGACAACATGGTTACTCTTATTAAAATTTTCATACCATTTGGTGATGCCATAACATTCTTTAATAATATCCTGAAGGACTGCTCGATAGAAGAGTGATTCAGTAGGCAGCTGAAAAAAATGTAGATACATATGAGCATGAGAAACAAAAAAACATAAATCGAATCAATACTAGAGAATCAGGACCATAAGGGAACGTTAGAAACCTGACTTTGTTGCAAAACATAGAGGACACTTTAAAAATTTTTCTATTCTAAGTTACATTAAAACCCTGAGACTAATACTCACTGAGGAGGTGATTCTGCAAGAAAATAGAAGAAACTATAAGAGAAATGGTAGTGAATGAGGAAGAAAAAGCAAAATTAAAGAAAAATGAGTTAATGGCTCAAATGGAGTGCCATTCAATTTAAAATGTGGAAATATGATGGAATACTATGCAACCATCAAAAGAAATGAAATCTTGCAATTTGCAACAACGTGGGTGGAACTAGAGGGTATTATGTTCAGTGAAATAAGTCAGTCAGAGAAAGACAATTATCATATGATCTCTCTGATATGAGGAATTTGAGAGGCAGGGCAGAGGGTAGGGAAGGAAAAAAGGAAACAAGATGGGATCTGGAGGGAGACAAACCATAAGACACTCTTAATCTCATGAAACAAACTGAGGGTTGCTGGGGGGTGGGGGATATTATGGTGTTGTTATGGACATTGGGGAGGGTATATGCTATGGTGAGTACTGTGAAATGTATAAGCCTGATGATTTACAGATCTGTACCCCTGGGGCAAATAATACATTATATATTAATAAAAAATTTAAAAAAATAAATAAAATGTGGAAATAAACTTTCACGATCGCCAAATCATTTCTGGAGCCTGTAGGAGAGCAGTCAGGTAGAATAAGTGCACAAGAGAAGAGAACATGGATTTGTCCTAATGGCAGTAGAACAGAGATAGTATCACTTAGGATTCATACCTGAAAGAGACGGTACTATTCTAACTAAGGACATTCTAAAAATATGTCTGAGGCCTGAAAGGTCATAGCATTGGCTACTCTAGGGTTTGAAAGGGCATGCTTTTTGTTCTTTGGGAAGGTTAGGATCAGGTGTCCGTGAAGGTTTTCCAAAGGGAAGAGGAAATGGCGGAAGAGAAAGGTCCCAGTGAATCATGGTATTTCTGAAGAAGCAGAGGTAAAAAAACAAAAAGTATTATACATAACACTTCACTGTTAAAAAATGCAAGTGGTAATCAAACTAAAAAACTACAAAAGTCACCCAAACTCCAACCACATCCCCACAGACCTCCTAATATTGACAATATAAATAAATCCAATATAAGATACCAAATACTGTATGGTGACTAACATAACATAGTAAAAATTAAAAAAAAAAAAGAAATATCAAGATCTTGGTTCCATGCCAAGTTACTAATGAAAAAAGAAAGAAAGAAAGAAAGTAAGAAAACAGAAAAGAAAAGAAAAGAAGAGAAAAGAAAAAAATGAGCCAGAGTAGAGGGAGGGCAACAATATTGAATGGTTCTGATAAGACTAATAAGGTGAAAACTCCAAACTGTGCAATGACTCGTAAAGTTTTAAAGACAGAGGTCAGTATATATTCTCTGAGTTATCCTTTTGTAAGTTCTATTCTCCTTCAGAGCACAAAATTGTTATTTTTATCTGTTTGGATTCCGATGGAGTTAAGCACAAAATAAAATCTTGCCTGTGTGCTCAGGCAGAAACGCTACTGCCTCTCCACTCACCTTACCTCAAGTTCCTACATTGTGGGCCCCTGGTACTGAAACTACAAAAAACACAAGTTGGGAGTTGAGAGTCAACCATTATTTCTCTGCTCTTCACCTAATGGCACTGCCTTCTTAAGTCACTGGGCAATGTCTGACTTGCAGGATCTTGATAGGACACTTGGAAAGAACACATGGTATATCCTTTATTGATGGTGGGAATAGTGGAGAGGGTGATTCTAGTCATAAATGGGGTTAGAAATACCACAGTCTCCAATTCAGCTCCTAAAATAACACACTGACAGCAGATATACACACATACTTGAGTGCCCACAATAAAATTTATATCCTTCAAAAGATACACTTCTTATATAAAATTTCTTTCTAAATACTACTCCTTGACTTAAGACAAACAAATTTCTAAAGTTTTTTTCTGGAAGACTGTTCCAAAACATTTTATTCTAAATTTCCCATCTCTGGATATACTTTTCATTTGGCATTTTTTCACCTTGAGTAATTCTTTTTTGCAGTACCAAAAATCTCTATCATCTGTTCCTCACTTTCCCCAAATCCCTTCAGTTTTCTCACAAAAATGCTGAAATCCCCTTTCATACATTAACACCTATTATTCTATTGATATTCAAGGCATTCTGGGAAATACAACCTTACATGAAGTAAAATATTAGCTTTAGTATTATAAATGGCTTACAAAGTTCTTAATTTTATTTGGTTATCTATCTAATAAATAGGAAGTTTAATTTTATGTAAATATTATATGCAATTCTAAAAATAGTCAAGCTGTTATTTGAACTGAAGAAGCCTAGCTCAGATGTCCCTGTACCAAGCCATGATGCTCTTTTGCCTCTTGGACACTAACCTTCCCAAAGAACAAAAAGCATGCCCTTTCAAACCCTAGAGTAGCCAATGCTATGACCTTTCAGGCCTCAGACATATTTTTATGAGGTATCATTAGTTTTATTATGCACTTCATTTGGGGAAAAACCTCTTAAAAATATGGTGTGCCTTGGTGGCTCAGTCTTTAAGGGGTTGACTCTTGACTTCGGCTCAGGTCATGATCTCAGGGTCCTGGGATTGAGCCCCTTGTCCAGATCCATGCTCAGTGGGGAATCTGCTTAAGGATTCTTTCTCCCCCTTTCCCCTTCCCTCCACTCTCTCTTTCTCTCTAAAAACAAAAACCAAAAAAACTCTTAAAAATAAAGCTTTCCAGGGTGCCTGGGTGGCTCAGTGCTTTAAGCCTCTGCCTTCCGCTCAGGTCATGATCTCAGGGTCCTGGGATCGAGCCCTGCATTGGGCTCTCTGCTCAGCAGGGAGCCTGCTTCCCCCCCTCTCTCTGCCTACTTGTGACCTCTGTCTCTCTGTCATATAAATAAATAAAATCTTTTAAAAAATTAAAGCTTTTCATTCCCTACCTATGAGAAAAAATTACACAAACAGCATCAAGGTAATTTAGAAATAAATGTATAGGGGCCCCTGGGTGGCTCAGTGGGTTAAAGCCTCTGCCTTCAGCTCAGGTCATGATCCCAGGGTCCTGGGATCGAGCCCCGCATCGGGTTCTCTGCTCAGTGGGGAGCCTGCTTACCTTCCTCTCTCTCTACCTGCCTCTCTGCCTACTTGTGATCTCTGTCTGTCAAATAAATAAAATCTTTAAAAAAAAAAAAAAAAGAAAGAAATGTATATTTATACTGTCATTAAAAACTGGTTGAAGATGACCAAAAAAACAAAACAAAAAACCCCAAGAAATGCATTTAAATAAGAGATCACACAGAAATGCATACAGAAATACAAACAGGATAGAATAAATCGTCATTCCCAAGTTATCCTGAGTAAATAAGAGCTTTACAGCTGTTTCCTAAGAAAAAGGGAAGAGAGTTATGAAGTACCTTCAAATGTGCATTCCTAGAATAACTAGGACTATCCATCCTGGTAAAGATGGAGCGGGGTAAGTGAGAATGGAATCAACATCTCCCCCGCACTGTGTGTCTGACTATTTCAAGAATAAACTGGATGTGGCTCAGAGTTTGCTTTCTTTCCTTCACAAGTGATAAATCAACTTAACACTTTAATGCATCTTAAATGGGAGGGAGCAAAAAGAGCACACCCTTAAAGTATATTATCTTAGGCATGCATTTTACAGGTCTAGTGGAAAGGGCACTAAGCCGGAAGTCAGTGACTCTGCAATTAATTAAGGGAGCTAGAATGCACTATTAAACTTCTGCTGTGTATCATGTTCTCATGCAAGTCTGGGATAATACCCAACTTTTAAGATTGACTGTAAACATGAGTAAGCACTTGGGAAATTGAAAAACATCACAAAAATGCACAGGAACATTATTATGATAAAGGCTCTTTCCTCTTCTATATCCCTAAGGAACCACCAGGTTGATAGACAATATAGCTGTTAACTGCAAACCAGGAGTCTGAGACTAAAGCCCACATACCTAAATATGCTCTAATGCCTTTAAAAATCAGTTTTTATCAACTTTTAGATATGTATTATGAACACATTTTTTTAAAGTTCTTAGCATTGTGCCCAGTAAGTACTCAATAAATGATATTTGTTGCTGTTGTCATTTTCAAATTATTATTATTTAAAAAAAATTCAAATTGACATTAATGATCCTTTAAAAAAAAGCAAAAAACTGATTTCTAAAATTTAGGTCTAACAAGAAAACTCTTGTGAAAAGTTTAAAAAGAACTCTTAAAATTTTTTTAGAAATTCTTAGTATATTTCATGAATTATAATGTAGAGGATAAGGCAATTACATGGATATTCTGGGGATACTTTTAACTTCTTTTTGTATGTACAAGCCCATTTGGCTATTTCAACTAGTGATTAATCAAGGAAAAAAGTTAAATAAACAACAAAAAAATGTGTGTTTTGGACTACAGGTAAAATGAACTGAATGCTATTCCATATATACCTCTTAAACTAAGTCCATAAAAGCCTAATAGTCAGCAACAACAGTCTTTAGAAATATTTATAGACTGTTTAGTATATTATGAAGAAATGAGACATTAGTACAAGAATATAATGTAGAAGTTTTCTTAAAAATTAATTTACTTTTTCTGAAAGTTCACTTCTCTTTTAAAGTAAACTTATAGAAAATGTATACATTTGAATATGAAGAGGTGAAAGAAGAGGTGATATTTATTAAAAGTCATCAGGTTTTAAGTTCATCAGCAGGTCATGTACAGAGTCTTTAAGAAAACTATCATGTCCATCTGTTGTATTAGAGTAAGCATTCTTACTTACCCCTTGGCCAACCGCAACTCGTTCCAATGCCTTTGGAGAAAAAAATAAGACAGAGACTGCTCATATTTTTAGTCTTACAAGTCTTATAAACACATTATATAAGGGCTTATAAAAGTGACACTTAAAAAGATTAATTAAGTGACAACATATAAGGTTATACATTTAAAAATGTTAATGTCATTAACATTGTTAACTGGCTTACTTGTATAATTTAGGGTTGATTTATAATAGTTGTGTGTCATGTACACAAGCACAAACACACCTCAACTATATACACTCCTTGAATTTTAGAAAAAATAAGAAAACAGAAAAGAAATGAAATAGCTTTTAGTTTAGTTAAAACAATCAAAAAAATCCAAAGCTACTATTTTTTAATCCAAAGCTATTATTATGTATGTATGTATATGTGTATATATATGTTTACATACTATTTTAAACTTATTTTCATCTAATTATTTTATAAACATGTTTCATATTTTATTATACACGGTTATGTTGAACAGAATGTAGTTGAAAACTCAGTTCAGCAAAGTATGTGTAGTTTTGATCTGCCTGGTCTGCAAATTCAAATCAAGTTCGCATATGTTCAAGTGCCCAGTAGAAGACAAATAATACATATTTTTACAATTTTATATATAGCTAGTTTTATATTTATATTTAAGATCCAGAACATTTTTAGAAAATGTTTCTTAATATTTCTAATAAATATTCATAATGCAACACATATGAAAGATATATATGAAAGACTTGCCATAATTTAAATATGGAATAGAGGCTTTTAAAACCTCCATTTTTTTAAGAGACATACACTTCCACACTTACATAGTTTTATAACTGAATTAGATTAAGATATTTTAATATTTAACTTTATTTTAAAAATTCTAATCAAAATATTTCAAACACAAAGTAGTAAAATATAATAGATCTGTGTATATTTCCTATTCAATTTAAAAATATTCATTTTTGCTTCAGATTGCTATTCTTCATAAATAATACTTATAAGATAGAGCTGAATCATATACTTCTAAAACTAACTTACAGATTATTCTGTGTAAGTACAATTTTTGCAGCTGTACAAGCTCACTGACAAGGTAAAGTATTCGCCTTTGTATAGACATTGTATAGCTAGTTAGCAAGTGAGCAGGAGGCAAAAACTTGTTCTTTAAACCCTGATTAACTTCTCCTGCCCTCGCACCATGAAGATTTAGTGAGAAAATGAGTTCACTGTATAAAAAGTTGCTTCACAGAAAGTGTTCAAAGAAAAAAATAGAAATTTTTCCACTGATTTGAAGGATACCTTCACTGAACATCTAGAGCCACAGATTTATGAATACAGGCGAAAGACACTATATAATTTTCTTATTAAATTAAACAGCAAGAGGCCCAGAATAAATTTATTACTGAAGAAAACATTGATTTTCATTTACGGTACTGTTTGTGCTCATTTCAGATTAGATTTTTGTGTTATAGCTTTTGCTAAAAGACTGAATTGAATAAAGAAACAAGAATTTTCAGTAAGTTGCTTGGTTTTGGTAAGAATATCTGCTTTTAGATAAGTATAACTAGTTACAAGTAGTCAATAACAAGACTACTTTTAGTATGTGTTGCTGATGAGGGATTTTAGAAATACAAATGATAAATTATGATGACATAATAAAAGATAACCAGGTAGGTGATAAGAAGTTTCTTGAAAACATTAATATTTTTCTTGGCCAATAAATAAAGATAATGAAGAAAATAAACCAAGTGTTCATATCATACTAATCTACAATATTTTGCAGTTTTATCAGGGTTAAAGTATGCTGACAGGATTATACTAATCTAATTAAAATTTTATCTCTGGTTAGCAGCCTTAACAATTTATCTCAAAGTGTCACCAGAAAGGTCTCTTTCTCTCCTTTTTAACCCCGGAGGTTTTGATTACTTGTGGAAAAGGTCAGGTATGGTGCAAAAGGCAATAAAAAAATGCACCAAAAAACCCTATTTCTAGGACTCCAAAAAAGAAGCCAAGGTAGCCAGGGACTGGGATGGAGCCAAGGAGAGGGGCATTCCATAGGAAGCTGACATTAGTCAGGAAAAGTTATTAAGTACAGTGTGGTCTATACATTCTATATTCTGAAATTCATTTTTCAAAATGCTTCATTTTGTTTCTTTGAATGTTTATTTTCATAGCAACCATTTTTGTTTTGTGAATGCAGTATATTCTTTTATCTAAGAGATATTAATAGTTATTTTACATTATTTTATTTTATTTAGTCTCCATTTCCTCCAAGTTTTTTTCTTCTGCTTACCTCATCTCTGTTCCATGTTAGACTTTCTTTAGACACCTAGTGACTCTTGGCTCTCTCCTGATAATTAAAATGGGGGTATCATAAACCTGATTAGAGGTATTATGCTTTTGAGTGAGGACTGTTAATTGCGGGCTTCATCATAAAGGTGACATATGTCCTGCTTTATTGTAAAATCCCTGATGCCAATATCATTAGGTCTTTTCTCTTAGGCTAGTGAGATTCCCTAGGAAAGCCTATTTCATTTTATTTTTTTCTTAGTTTTTTTTATTTTTATTTTTTTAAAGATTTTATTCACTCACTTGTCAGTGAAAGCACAAGCAGGGGAAGAAGAGGCAGGGGAAGAAGCAGGCTCCCCACTGAGCAAGGAGCCTGATGTGGAACTGGATCTTGGGACCCTGGGATCACGACCTGAACCGAAGGCAGATACTTAACTGATTGAGCCACCCAGGTATCCCAGGAGAGGCTATTTTAATTTCTTGCCTGAAGGGTATAATCCTGGTTGCCAGCATTCTTAGAACCAAAGTAATTCCAAGAATGACCTGTCACAAATACATGACCCGGAACAAATACCACTAACAGACACAATGAAAGAACAAGACAATTTCTAAGAAAAGCAATTTAAGGGGCACCTGGGTGGCTCAGTGGGTTAAGCCTCTGCCTTCGGCTCAGGTCATGATCTCAAGGTTCTGGGATCAAGCCCCACATCAGGCTCTCTGCTCAGCAGGGAGCCTGCTTCCCCCCCCCCTCTTTCTCTGCCTACCTGTGATCTCTCTCTCTCTGTCAAATAAATACATAAAATTAAAAAAAAAAAAGAAAAGAAAAGCAATTTAAGAAGATTTACAAAAATCATTATTTGAGCATAAATAGATTTCTAAAATAATTCTAGGATCCATGACCTAGAACACTAGTGTACTATTTTTTATATTGCTGTGTAACTGGCATAAAAATAATGGCCACAGAAATTAATTTATCTTGGGATTGGACACTAAATACATTATTAACTAGCCATATTTTAAAATTTCTCATGATAAAAAATAACTTACACTTTTTAACTTGCTTTTATCCTTTGTAAACTAATATAGGCCCACGAACAGAGAATACCACATGCTAAAGTGTTCTAGGTCTAAGGGCATTAGCCAAATTAGGCACTTTAAAAGTTTTATTTAAGTAGATAGTTACTTCATATTCCAGATAGCTTATTAATATTTTTCCCATTCTATAAGAAATTAAGGGACCAACTGATCTACTACAAACACACACAAACATAGCACAGAACTGTGAATAAAGTACTGAACTAATTCTGTATTTAATACTTAGTAGTTGGTATATTTTCTATGATAATTAAAGTAATATATATAAAAATTATAAGTAAAAAAGTATAATGATAAATTGTTACCAATTGTAAAGTAGTAGATAATGTTGGGCAAGTCATTTTTTTCTTAAAATTTGCAACGCACAAAAGTATTAATAATGATGCTCTGCAAAACTTGGCACTTAACTCATGATATTAGCCAACAATAATAAATTCCTCAACATCTGGATAAAGCTCTTAGTTCAGAAAAAAACATAATCATACCAAACATGCTGACATTCTGGCATTACGACCACAGCACCATCTCTCTTCCTTTAAATACTGGCACATTGGAAATCCCCACTTTTCTTGGGTACTTTCTGCAGATGGGGGAAAAATATGGATTATTTAAATAAGGTTCTTCCTCTTTCAGTTAAAGTAAACAACTATTGAGAAAGAAAAAGCAGTCATTGACAGTCAAACAGTAGTTAAACAAGGAGTTAGTAATGTTTTAACAGTTCATTCCAATCTGTTAATTGAAAGCATATTAATGTTATGAAAGTGGTATTTTCAACAACAGCTGTTTTGTGTTTAAGCTTTAGGTCTGATACTAACCAAATTGCCAAAATTATTTTTCTCAGATTTAGCAAAAGCAATTTAAAATGGAAGTACTCTTCATGTTCAGTGTAACTACAGGAAATAAGTAATGAGATACTGGACATTTACTGCTGAACTGACTTTCTAAAAAATGATTTATTAAATGACATTTGGTAATTTATTATAGAACAATATTAATTCATCCCTAATAATGATGAAACCTCAATTTTCTTTCAGCCACTATATTCACTTTCCAGGAAAATAGCAGCTGTATAAGCTCTTCTTTCTTCATTATATTAACAGGCTGTAATATTTTCAATTGTGATGCAATTTGGCTCAGTTGCATATATGGTTTAACTAACAACAACAAAAATCAACATTCACTGCTTAATCACATGTATCTTTTGCCTAACTCACAGAGTTGCAAATGCAATCTGCTGATGTTCAAACCCTTAATGCAGCACTACTAATTACACAGGGATTTTGAAAAGGAAAACAAATTTCTTTTTTAAATTGAAGCCTAAAAAATAAGAGCTTAAATTTATCAAGACTGTGAGAACTTAGGTTAAAAAGTAAAAATAGAACTAAAACCTTGAAAACATAAAAACACTTCAAAAGAAAATATTGTTTAAAAAGTAAATAAAAATTAAACAAAAAGAAAATAATGTTGAAGTAGAATTCATGAAGTAAATTTCGCTGCTATGAAGGATGACTTTTGATTAAAATAGTGAAAGTTTAAATTTCATGCAGATCATATGCCTGTGAAAGTGGTTTCTTTTGTTCATAAATTAAGATTTATAACAGACCTTACTGATAATCAGTTGGAAGATACAGATCTTTCCCTGGGAATATAAATAATAATAATGCTAATGTTTATACAGCACTTAATATTGTGAGGTAATACTGTAAGTACTTTAAATGTATTAACTAGTTTTAGTCCCTACAGCAACTCTATGAAGTAGGTACACTATTATTCTCATGGCTTAGCTAGGGAAACTAAGCATAGGCCGGTTAAGTAAATTGTCTTAAGTTGCAAAATCAAGCACATGGTGGGATAGGGTTTAAACAGAGGCAATCGGACGGACTGCAGAGGCCATGCTCTTAACCACTAAGCTATATAAACAATTTCAACTACACATGCACAGCACTTCTGGAGCCTTAAAGCCCTTCCAGGTTCTGGGGACCTTGGACTACTTCCTCTATTTCCAAAATGACTTGAAATAGCAGTTTGAGTCTTATTTAAGGCTTTACAATTTGACTGAGACACGGTTACTACTAAATAAAATAAATTACTACAAGGTTTTTTATTCTTCTAACCAAATTCTATTTCTAACCATTTCTAACCAAAATGAGAAATATCTAGATCTTACTATAAAGCATAAGGGGCTAGAGAGATGGGTTTGTGTTATTTTATTCAGAATAGTTAGGAAAGGTGCTAACCAATAAAATAGCTATATTTTCCCTTTCCCCCAGCCATTCTCTTGTTCCTTATAGATAGGAATAGAGATCAAAGGTATGATGGGATTAGTCTTGGTGGTCCCTAGACAGTGGTAAAGCTGTGAGTGTATTGTAGAGGTATGATAGGTGGGAATTATTCAGAGGAATACTGAGTTTTGGGATTCCCAGATTTCTAGTAATAAAGGGAAGATGAAGGCAGGGATACATTGGACCTCTCGTACCCCTCTTCATTTCAGATGACACAAATATGGAAGCCAACAGTGGAGGTGGCTGAGCACATGGGGCTATCATTAGAAAAATGGAGACTAGTAAAAGATGGTTTTATTGCATGTTCACTAACTTGTACTGATGAAGGTATTGAGAGTAAAGAATGGCTATGGTGTTCCTAAGGGCCCATAAAGCTATTCTTTTCCACTACAATAAAGGCCTATAGAAGGATACTTATTGCGTATAAGGGAGCTTCCTCTCCAACCCTGCATAACTGTGATAGCAGAAGCACAATGTTACTCAATATATATGGCTCCCTGAATCTCTAGCCAAAACACCTAAGATCCTAGGGCTTTTATAATTTATAGCAATTGCCAGCCTTGGTTCAGGGTTATGTAAAATCCCATCAAAGCCTCTCTCCTTTGGATACCTCGTGGTTGTGGGATCTCCTTGAAGTTTTCTGAATCTACATCACAGTTTCCTCTGTGGTTGAGGTCATGGTGGCCTCACAGCTCTGCTCCTTTCTTAAAAGTAAGTGCAAACAACTGATAGAGAGGCAGGACATCCTCAAAGTCAAACAAAGCCTTTCAAGTACAGGTACAATATTATCTTTGGAATCCATTTCAGCAGCTTCATTCTGACTGCAGTGAAGAAGCAGGCTCACTTCTATGTCCTGAATCAAAGTCACAGAGCTCGAGGTTTCTACTGTTATGTATCAATCCCTTAGTTAACTCTGTTCATACATTTAAATCTAGTTGCACTGAGCATTAACCTCTCTTATCAGTTGCTTTTCCCTAGGATCACTTTCAGGATATCTTTAAATGATAATTTTGGAATAGATGAAGACTCTTATTTTTTTTCTCCTATCCAATTTCTTTTTTGTTGGCTTTAGAAATCCATTAATCTCATAAAAGGAGAGCTTCTACTAGTTCTTCCTTCCTGTGTTAGTAATATTATTATCCACTTAATTAAGCAAGTTTTAACTTAAGAACCATCTTCTATTATTCTTTCCTTTAATCCCTAAGTTCTTATATATACAACCTCTTAATTATACCTGCTTTTCTTTTTCTATCTTCATTAGCTCATGACTGGGTAAATGTAATACCTACTTACTAATTCTCCATTTCTCTTTCCTTTTGTCTTGTCCATTCTTTATATATATCCTTTATATTAAGAAGAACATTATCTTTTTAAAATAGACACATCTAACCATGTCACTCCAATAGTTCTTGTTTCCCTCACCACTAGCACCTATGAGACAAAACCTAATGGGTATTTTTCTTACTGTGGATTTTCAGGAGGTTCTGATACTCCTTTTATAATATTCTCTCCCTCTGGTTCCATGATACCATGCATCTTCTCTTACTTGTGTTTAATGCTCTTCATATCCCCTAATAGTTTGTTATTTTGTGTGTACTTAATGTTCATAAGGATTATTCCTATCTCCCCTTTATGCTTTTTTGAAGACCGATTCAAACTCAAATGATTTCAGTTGGTATATAAATGTATGAAGCAGCTAGATAGAATAAAATAAGTACTAATCAATTTGTCTAGTAACTAAATATCTCATTTGGCCAGTCTTACTGCTATTTAAAGCATAATTTGGGCATAATACAACAGTCAAACTTGCCCAAAATGAGTCTGGGGGCGCCCACTATCAGTGAGGGCCAGTGTGTAAGCCCTGCTTTATCTGTATGCTTTCCCAAGGCAATCTTACCTGTATCTCAACATACACTGACGATTCCTTTAGTAATTTCCTAGGGCTGCTATAACAAATTACTACATACTTGGTAGATTAAAGCAACAGAAAGGTATTCTCTTACAGTTCTGGAGGCTAGAAATCTGAAATCAAGGTATGGGCTGGGCCATGCTCTCTTTGAAGGCTCTAGGGAAGAATCCTTTCCTTGCCCCTTCCTAGCCTCTGATGGTTGTTGGCAATCCTTGGCATTCCTTGGCTTGTAGCTGTACCATTCCAGTTTCTGCCTCTGTCCTCACGTGGCTGTCTTCCCTCTGTGTCTCTCTGCATTCTCTCCTCTTTTTATAAGGACATTCACCGGATTTAAGGTCCACCCTATTCCAGTATGACCTTATCCTAACTAATCACATCCATAAATATCCTATTTCTAAACGAGGTCACATTCTGAAGTTCTGAGTTGATGTGACTTTTGGGAGACACCATTCAAGCTACTCCAATTCCTAAATTATATCTTCAATCTCTTCTCTAAGATCTAATTCTGCATCATGAATAGCCTAACTACCATCTCCAAATAGATATTTCATGGGCACCTGATGATCAACATGTCCAAAATCTAAATAACTGAATGACACCAAACCAGATATCTTAAAGTTTCCTATTTTCATGACTGGCAACAACATTTATTCATTTACATGAGTCAAAAAATTCAGGAATCTTCTCAGACACTTCCTCATATATAGCTTATTTTAGAAGTTCCCCTAAATATTTATTTTTCCCCTAAATATTCCTCAAATCCATTCATATTCTCTATTTCCACCATGCCAAACTACTATGCTATGAAACTGCTATGAAAGCCTCTTGACTAATTATCAACACACACTCTTGCTCCTTTTTATTTCGCTTTCAATAAGGCAAAGTGATCTTTTAGACTATAAACCTCATCAGTTCACTTCCCGATTTAATAGGTTCTTCTTCTCCTTTCAGACCGAAAACCAAGAAACAGACTCTTAATACAGAGAACAAACTGATGGTTACCAGAATGGAGGTGGATGGGCGATGGGTGAAATAGGTGATGGGGATTAAGGAGGGCACTTGTTAGGATGAGCACTAGGTGTTGTAAGGAAGTCTTCTAGCACTGTATTGTACACCTGACACTAATATTAGATTGTAATCATACTAAATGGAATTTTAAAAATTTATTTATTTATTTATTGGACAGACAGAGATCACAAGTAGGCAGAGAGGCAGGCAGAGAGAGAGGGGGAAGCAGGCTCCCTGCTGAGCAGAAAGCCCAATGCAGGGCTCGATCCCAGGACCCTGGGATCATGACCTGAGCCGAAGGCAGAGGCTTTAACCCACTGAGCCACCCAGGCACCCCTGGAATTTAAATAAAAACTTGAAAAAGAAAGATTAAGACGTTGTTCCTTAATGTGATCTGCTTGTGACTACCTCTCTGGCATCATTTCACACCTTGTTCTATTTCACCCTCTTGTAAAATTTTCAATTCTGTAAAATAGCAAAATTCGTATCTCAAAGCTTTGGAATTTTCTGTGATAAGTCCTAGATTTTTACACTATATCCTACGATTCTCCTACACCCACATCTTTGTAAATAGCCCCTTTGTGAATAAACTCATTTCAAATTATTCTAATTGATGTGTACCATCCATCTGCTTACCATTAACTTCCTGATTCCCATTTCACTTAGAATAAGACTTATGATATCCTATGCAGCTCTACATGATCAGTATTCTCCACCCAGAGCTATTGCCTCTCTGAGCTCCTCTCCTACTATTCTTTTTGACCTCCACTCTGGCTTCTTGCTATTCCTCAAATATGCCAGGTTGAGGGCACCTGGTTGGCTAAGTAGGTTAAGCATCTGCCTTTGGCTCAGGTCATGATCCTGGGATCCTGGGATGGAGCACCGAGTCCAGCTCCACATTGAGTCCTACTCCATGCTCAGCAGGAAGCCTGTTCAGCAGGAAGCCTGCTTCTCCCTCTCCCTCTCCCTCTGCCTGCCACTCCCCGTGCTTGTGCTCTCTGTCTGTCAAATAAATACAGTCTTTTAAAAAAATATGCCAACTTGTTCCTTCTGTGTGGAATGATTCCCGCCCCCCAACCCCCTCAACTATTCACTTGGTAACTCAATTACCTCTTTCAAGTCTTTGCTCAACTTTCATCTTTTAGCAAGGTTTCTCCTGACTCCCTATTTAATTTACCTACTTAGGTTATTTATTGTTTATTCTTCTCCTAGTGTTCTTTTACAATGTAGTCTTGATCTGAACTTTTAGAACTATTTCTTAACTAGTCTCCCTGTCCCTGATCTAGCTCCATGTCAATCTATCCTCTATAATGCCAAAAATTACTACCTTTCAGAAATGTAGATGAGTGTATGAAATTCCTTTGCATTAAACCAATACACAAGAGATATTTTTATGGAACAAAATGAAATATATTTTGTCTCCCACTGAATAATATTCTGTCACACCAAATTAGCATTCATGGCTCTCACAGTCTGGTCCTAATTTGTTTTTCAGTGATATTTTCTGTTTCCAACACTCTCATTCTCAACTCACTCTCAGTAATATATCCACATGGACTTGTTTTATTCAGAACAAACCACACAGTTTCTGCCTCTGTGCCTCCTTTCTACAAAGTTCTCAAAATGTCCTTCCCTACTCATTCATCTTTCTCAAAAGAAGACCAAACATCTCCTCTTTTAGAAAGCTTTCCTTTATCCTTTAGTTATGAAAACTTATTCTCTCTTCTAGTCATAGCAGTATTTGGTTTAGACATTCATCATTTATCACTTCTTTCATTCGTTTTTTCAAAAATTCACAGTCATAGTTGATTAAGGTCTATGGGCCAGGAATCTGTCACTCTCAGATATGCATAAAAGTTCTCTGGAATTGCTTCTGAATTCCTCACTAGATCAAAGCCTCCCAATGGGGATAGACAGTGTCTCACTTATTTTACATCCTCTAGTGCCTCGTACAGAACTTTGTGGAACTGAATAGAAATAATCAGATGAATCAAGATTATCTGCACATCCTCATTACATTTTGAAAAAAAAAATATTCCTTTTAAATTTCTTTAAACCTAAATGAAATCTGACTGGAATGATTTCATCTGGGAAAAACAAATAGGTATTATGCCTTTAGAGATACAAATTTCTGTCTACTAAGTGAATAATCTCAATTCATATTATGCCTTCCTAAATAGAGGACTTTAGACTATCTTATTTAAAACCACAATAACCATTATGAAATATGGGGGGGGGAAGACAGGAAAAAACACAGGTAAGTGATTTTTGAAAAATTTTGCTTTGATCACGACATACCTTACCCTCCACTCACCTGTTTATTAGTTTCTTTTTCTGTTTATAACCTAACATTATACATTTAATTATTTTTCTATTGCCTGATGTCTTCTTATTAGAATATAAGCTTGATAAGGTCAGGGGCTTTGTTTTGTTCAATCTCGTATCCCTAGTACCTAGAACAGTCACATGACCAGCATGTGACAGGTACCCAATACATATTTCTTATGAGGAACGAAAAATTTACAAAATCATGACAAGTAAACCAAACTAAAACTAGGAAAGATTAACATGAATATCTGAAATAACAACAAATAAATAAAGATACAATATATATTTCAGAGAGGAGAAACTGACATCCTAAAGACAATAATTCTCTCCCTAATGATCTTTAAACTCAATGTATGCCAATTAAAATCCCAACAGATTGTTTTATGGATATTAATATTTTAATTTAAAATCCATTCAATACATGCATCTAAATCAGCTTTTACTTTGAATTTGGTCAGCAATGTTTATTATGATTCATATATTATAAAGAGAATGGCATAATTTTAAAATCATTTTTTCTAAGCACAAAACATTTTGCGACTTTTCATATAAATTTGCATTATAAACTACATACTTTAATCCTAAATGAATGATTCAAGTAAATTTACCTATTTAAGCCTTATTAAATGTTTTTAATTTAATGTGATCAGCATTTCAATTGATGTGATCAGCATTTCAATTCTCCTCTAAGCAAGCTATTTGGATAAATAAAAGATTTCTTCTCCAAACATTATAATTGTTCCAAATTGCTAATATCTAACAAGCATTTTTGGTATAAATTATGTCCTTCCTTGAAAGATGGTCTATGCTTTCAGCATCCATACTACAAATATGATGAAGGGCTCTAGTAAAATATGAAACAAAATGCCTTATTGTTTGACTTTCCTACCTGATGTTGTTCATCAAGTGTGAACTGAGTCATGCCATCTAGAATTGCCACCCCAGACCATGATTGTGCTGCTGTCATTAAGCCCTGCTTAACTCAAATCTCTTCCTTTGTGAAACTCATTCTGTAATCCTGAACCTGGTCTCTAAAAAGAGTAAAATTGTATCTGTATGTCTAATAGTTGGTAGACCAATAAAAGTAAAATTATCACTCTTTTAAAAATACATAAATAAGTAAAACCCCTTTGAAAGAGAAAATACATGATGTTAAGAAAATTCTCAATAAATAAGAACTTTGGGGGAATTTCTCTACTAGATTTAAAAAGTTCCAATAAACTATACTAATTAAGGCAGAAGAATCAACAAATTAAGGGAATATAAGAGAACTTATAAATACATTATATGTTAAAGCTGTTATTTTATACCAGTGTGGCAAAGCACAGATTATTCAATAAATAGCATTTACAAAAATATAAGTTTAGAGCTATTTCTTGAATCATACACACAAAATAAATCCAGATAGATTGTGGAATTGGATAAGACAAAAACTATAAAAGTTAGAGGAGAAAATTATAAAAACAAATGTTAATCTATACAGGAGAAGCTAAACAGAATGATACATCCATTCCAAGGAATATTTTGTAGTGTGTAAAACAAATTTATGAAAAGAGCTCCAAAATACATTGCTAAGTGAAAGGGCAAAAGAGCAGCAGGGCCTTGATGCCCACACGAAGGATGATTAGCTTTAGCTTAAGAGTCAAGTAGAACTATAAATAGAGTTTCTAAGTAAAAGAGCAGTGATCTCAAAAATTTCTTATCTTTAACCCAGATTTGTCTTCAGGAACCCAAAATTACTTATCCAACTCATAATGAAACTTTTGCACTTTAATTTCTAAGAGTCACATCAAGCTCAACCTACCCAAAACTGAACAATTTCCCTTTCAATTTTACTCCTTCTGCAGTCACATCCAATTCACTAAATGATAATTCCATCTTCCCACTATTTCAGGTCAAAACTTGTATGCTTTTTTTTTTAACACCTCCATTGTCAATAATTTCTGCTGACAATACCATAAAAATATATCCCAAACTTAATCATTTCTTTTAAAGCTCCCCTCTGACCTAAACCACCATCATCTCTCATCTGGATAACAGCTCACCTGGTTACAGCTCCCTAAAGGCTCTCTGTGCTTTTGCTCTTGACTATGTTTCAGTCATACCCATCTCTTTGGTACTCCTTGAAAAACAAAACAAAACAAAACAAAACAAGCAAGCTCCTGCCTTTGGGCTTTTTACCTGCTATCCCCTCTGCCTGGAACACTCTTTCTCCAAGATAACTGCATGGTTTCTTCCCTTATCTTTCAACTGTCTATGTAAATGTTATCTTAAAAAGGCCTTCCCTGGCTACTCTCTAAAATAATATCTCCTCCTCACTCTACTTATCACCATCTGATATACTGTATCTATATTAAATGATATGCAAGCAGGAACTTTTCTTTTTCCTTCCATCTCTCCAGCTCCCAGAAAAGTACCTGGAACACTATAAATACATAATAAATATTTGTTGAAAGAATGGATAAATTGAATGGATGAATGATTACATTCAATTGATTCCTTTTGTCAAAAACCCAAGATACTTGTACATATACATATTTGTACATATACGTGGATGGAAACATGAGAAGGGAGTGTCATTGTGGGTAGTGATGCTGAAACAGACTTTCACTTTTTACTGTATGTTTGTATGCTGTCAGAATGCTTAATGTTTTGAGTTCACTCAGTTTAATTACTTTATTAAAGCTTATTTTTTGTATGACATGCATCTATGTCATTTCTATAATGCTTTATGACAATAAAGATAAAATATAGATTGATAGGTATCTTATTGTTTTTCACAAAACATTATTTTTAAAAAGGCCAAATATGTATTATTTGCCAGCCTTTTATCTGTTTTTAAATTTAGTTTATGTTCCATATCATTCTCTTCTAGAATGGAATAAGACCACTTATGTTTCCTTAAAAGTATTCTTTAGGGGTATCTGAAGACTTGACATGTAGAGACTGGTAAGTTCTCAAGTAAACATAGTCTTGGGATTTTAGCTGTGAAAGTTTAGAAACTGGAGGAGAAGTCAAGACGGCCAAGAAGTGGCAGGCTGAGACTACTTCAGGTAGCGGGAGATCAGCTAGATAGCTTATCTGAAGATTGCAAACACCTACGGATCCAACGGGAGATCGAAGAGAAGAACAGCAATTCTAGAAACAGAAAATCAACCACTTTCTGAAAGGTAGGACTGGCGGAGAAGTGAATCCAAAGCGACGGGAAGATAGACCGCGGGGGGAGGGGCCGGCTTGCCGGGAGCAACGGAGCACAAAATCAGGACTTTAAAAGTCTGTTCCGCTGAGGGACATCGCTCCAGAGGCTTAACCGGGGAGAAGCCCATGCGGGGTCAGCGTGGCCTCAGGTCCCGCAGGGTCACAGAAGGATCGGGGGTGTCTGAGTGTCGCAGAGCTTACAGGTATTAGAATGGGGAAGCCGGCTACAGAGACAGAGCCGAGGAGTGAGCTCTCAGCTCGGGGTTACCTTGAACCGGTCGCAGGCTCGGTCAGCTCGGAGCGCGGCTGGAGGCCAGGGTGACGGGAGTAATTGGGCGCTGTTCTCTGACGGCGCACTTAGGAGTGGGGCCCGGGCTCTCGGCTCCTCCGGGCCGGAGACTGGGAGGCCGCCATCTTCATTCCCGTCCTCCGGAACTCTACGGAAAGCGCCCAGGGAACAAAAGCTCCCGAAAGCAAACCCGAGTGGATTACTCAGCCTGGGCCCTGGTAAGGGCGGTGCAACTCCGCCTGGGGCAAAGACACTTGAGAATCACTACAACAGGCCCCTCCCCCAGAAGATCAACAAGAAACCCAGCCAGGACCAAGTTCACCTACCAAGGAGTGCAGTTTCAATACCAAGGAGAGCAGCGGAATTCCAGAGGAGGTGAAAGCAAAGCACGGAACTCCTGGCTTTCTCCCCATGATTCTTTAATCTTGCAGTTAATTTAATTTTTTTTTCTTTTTCAATTTTTTTTCTCTTCTTCTGCTAAATTTTTTTAACTTTTACCCTTTTCTTTCTTAACGTTTTTTAACTAGTTTATCTAATATATATATATATATATATATATATATATATATATATATTTTTTTTTTTATATTTTTT